>NW_028318807.1:1500000-1760268 GCF_062004578.1 Staurois parvus
ATGGCCACTACTCTGTACTCCTCCCAACCAATGGCCACTACTCTGTACTCCTCCCAACCAATGGCCACTACTCCGTACTCATCCCAACCATTGGCTACTAATCCATACTCATCCCAACCAATGACCACTACTCCATACTCATCCCAACCAATGGCCGCTACTCCATACTCATCCCAACCAATGACCACTACTCCATACTCATCCCAACCAATGGTCACTACATCCGTACTCATCCCAACCAATGGCTACTAATCCATACTCATCCCAACCAATGGCCACTACTCCATACTCATCCCAACCAATGGCCACTACTCCGTACTCTTACTACTTGACCTCTCTGCGGCTTTTGACACAGTGGACCATCCCCTCCTCAAAAAAAACCTCCACTCTTTTGGCCTCAGCAACTCCGCTCTCTCCTGGTTCTCTTCCTACCTATCCCAATGCTCCTTCAGTGTTACCTATAATGCTGCCACCTCCCCCTCACTCCCTCTCTCTGTAGGGGTCCCTCAAGGTTCTGTCCTCGGGCCCCTTCTCTTCTCCATCTACACCTTCTCCCTTGGTCACTTGAAAAACTCCCACGGCTTCAACTACCATCTCTATGCTGATGACATGCAAATCTATCTTTCTACCCCTCACCTCACCCCTTCAGTCTCCTCCTCACCTCACCCCTTCAGTCTCCTCCTCACCTCACCCCTTCAGTCTCCTCCTCAGCTCACCCCTTCAGTCTCCTCTCGCATTACTAACCTACTAAGTGACATATCGGCATGGATGTCATTCCACTTCCTCAAACTCATCCTTTCCAAAACTGAGCTCCTAGTATTCCCCCCTGCCCGTGCCCCCTCCCCTGACTTCACCATAAATATCACTAACTCCAGTCTAACCTCGGAAACCACTAAGCAACTTAATCACTCCCTTGTTATATCTCGCCTCGACTACTGTAACTCCCTTCTCACTGGCCGACCTCATCGCAGGCTATCCCCCACTCCAGTCTATCATGAATGCTGCTGCCATACTCATCCACCTTACTAACCGTTCTGTATCCGCCACCCCTCTCTGCCAATCCCTCCACTGGCCTCCATTCAGTGTCCTCCACCCCTCTCTGCCAATCCCTCCACTGGTCTACATTCAGTGTCCTCCACCCCTCTCTGCCAATCCCTCCACTGGCCTCCATTCAGTGTCCTCCACCCCTCTCTGCCAATCCCTCCACTGGCCTCCATTCAGTGTCCTCCACCCCTCTCTGCCAATCCCTCCACTGGCCTCCATTCAGTGTCCTCCACCCCTCTCTGCCAATCCCTCCACTGGCCTCCATTCAGTGTCCTCCACCCCTCTCTGCCAATCCCTCCACTGACCTCCATTCAGTGTCCTCCACCCCTCTCTGCCAATCCCTCCACTGGCCTCCATTCAGTGTCCTCCACCCCTCTCTGCCAATCCCTCCACTGGCTCCCAGTTGCCCAACGGATAAAATTCAAAACTCTGACAATAACATATAAAGCCATCCACAACTCTGCCCCAATTTGCATAACCGATCTTATCTTTAGATATCACCCAAACTGTACTCTCCGATCCACGCAAGACCTCCTATGCTCTAGCTCCCTTTTATCCTCCTCCCATGCTCATCTCCAGGACTTTTCCAGGGCGTCACCCATCCTCTGGAACTCCCTACCCCAATCTATCAGATTATCACCTACTCTACTTGCCTTTCAGCGTTCACTGAAAACCTTTCTCTTCAGGGAAGCCTACCCCACCCTCTGCTAATTCTGGTATCCTCTACTCTTCCAATCACTCCTTCCCCCACAGTGACTACCTACTGTACCACTCACCCCGCCCTCCTAGATTGTAAGCTCCAGGGAGCAGGGCCCTCTAATCCCTCTTGTATTGAACTGTATTGTTGCTGTATTGTCTCCCACTATAATGTAAAACGCTGACCAAACCATTGGCGCTATATAAATCCTGTATAATAATAATAATGTACACCATAAGAGTATACAGTGTAAGGGTCAGGACTCATAATATTGTTATTCAGTAATTAAAGGTCCTTAAAGGGTTGCTTGCCTCCCATCTCCTGAGACTGCACTCAGTGACTTGGGTCTGAGACACTACAGACATATCCCTCCACCCGGCACAGCCAGCAGATAACAGAGAAGGTCCCCTGGAAGAGTCAGGCACAAGGCAGGAGACCCCAGTCACATGTCCTGGGTGCCTACATTATGCAATGCTTATAGGAAAAATCAACATTTTGCTGCCAGCTGAACCCCAGAACCTCCATAAATCCAGTCTAGATACATAAATTGTGTCTGCAGCACAGAGAAGGAAGATTATCCCAGAGAAATCCAGGAATACAGGACGGGGAACACAGCTCAGGAAAGTGACCAGGGGATTACAGGCTGATATCACCCAGTCCCCGCCCTACTCTGGACCAATCAGTGAGCAGTATGGGTGGAGGAATGGATTTAGTGTTCATGACCCACCTGTGCTGATCTCTGTAGGAGTGTCCTCCTCTATAAATGTCCCCGTTATTCCATCCTCCTCCATAGACTGCTGATCATCCCTCACATACGCCTCTTCTTCTTCTGCTTTCACCTCAAATTCTATATCTATCAGATCTTCAACCTAAAACAAAATAATAATAGAAGAGGTCACCTGTAAAACATGAACTCCAATATTGTGGCATCACATTAAAAAAATCACTTCTATGAGTCCTTTTTCTGAATGCTCCATCCCACCAACCTTGTAATGGTGAGGGATGGTGTGACCTTCCTGTGTGGAATCCCAGGAATACAGAGGACGGGGACATCTCTCTGGTGGGTTCCTGGTATTAGGTGGCTCCATCATATCCTTGTGTCCTTCTGAAAACTCCTCCATCACTCCATACTCCTCATCCTCCTCTTTATACTCTTCTTTAACATCAATATTATCATCCCCGAGGATTCCACTCTGAAAGATATAATAAAACATTCATTGTAACAAACATGCTGTGTATAAATCACAACTACCAATAATTGTCATCATCTACCTGATGATGGTGAGGGATGGTGTGACCTTCCTGTGTGGAATCCCGGGAATACAGAGGACGGGGACATCTCTCTGGTGGGTTCCTGTAGCTGGATGACTCCACCATGGTGTCCTGGTACAGATCTATGTGTTCCTTTAGAAACTCTGACTCCTCCATCTTCCCATCCTCATCCTCCTCCTCTTTTATCTCTTTTTTAACCTCAACTTTAGGATCTCTCAGGTTTCCACTCTGAATATATAATAAAAATGACATCAATGGTAACAATGCAGATAATGTACAGATCCTAATGATACTATCAGTGATTGTTCCTCATCTACCTGATGATGGTGAGGGATGGTGTGACCTTCCTGTGTGGAATCCCGGGAATACAGAGGACGGGGACATCTCTCTGGTGGGTTCCCATGACTGGATCCATCTGTAGGAAACACACACACTGACTGAATCCATTGTTTCTATGTGTTTATCAGATGATGGGGGATCTAGGTGGATCCTCCGTACTGCTCTCTCCTTTACAATAAAGTCTCCTCTTACCCGGTGATGTGAGGGGCGGCTGATTGTCCATCATGACGTCCTTGTAGAGATCCTTGTGTCCTTCTAAATACTCCCACTCCTCCATGGAGAAATAGACAGTGACACCCTGACACCTTATAGGAACCTGACACACACAATGATACAGTCACCATCCAGACACATCCCTTGTCTGTTACTGGAGAATGTCCCAGAATTCCCGGCACCGCTCACCTCTCCTGTCAGCAGCTCAGTGATCTCTCTGGTGACTTCTAGAATCTTCTTCTTCTTTCTCTCTTCTATCAGGGAGGGAGGTGGAGGCAATGTGATGTCATATGATCTCCAGACTTCACAGGAGGAAAACTCTACATCTGAACACAAATAGTCACATCAAATGATATTCCCAGAATCCTCCTCACCTCTCCATTCAGGTCTCCATTTTATTAAAGCCCCACTTCAGGCTGAGGTATAATTTCCCCCCACAGGACCCCCACACTACACAGGGTATAAGGAATTCTGACGTCATAACACAACGCAGGATCTACAGTTCTGTTTTGCTTATGAGGATGCCAAGCGTTCTCCCACATCCTAAGACCATAGAATAAAAAGAAAGGAGCCAGATGGAGGGACATTGGGAGGAGGAGCTGTGAGGTCAGTGTGATGTCATAGGATTCTCTGACTCTGGATGGAGGGACATTGGGAGGGGGAGCTGTGAGGTCAGTGTGATGTCATAGGATTCTCTGACTCTGGATGGAGGGACATTGGGAGGGGGAGCTGTGAGGTCAGTGTGATGTCATAGGATTCTCTGACTCTGGATGGAGGGACATTGGGAGGGGGAGCTGTGAGGTCAGTGTGATGTCATAGGATTCTCTGACTCTGGATGGAGGGACATTGGGAGGAGGAGCTGTGAGGCCAGTGTGATGTCATAGGATTCTCCATCCCCTGCCACTTATAAAAGTGGTATAATCCTTTGGTATAGACTGATGAGGTGAGAAGGTGACACCTCTCCACAATGAGGAGAAAGTTCCGGCCCCGGAAGTGGGGGAATGTTCTGCCCCTGAAGGGGTTAATCTGGGTTCCCACACTATATATGTGTGTATCATCATCTGCTGGAGATAAAAGACGTCACAGTGACTATGGAGGAAGAGGACGGACATGACTATGGAGGAAGAGGACGGACATGACTATGGAGGAAGAGGACGGACATGACTATGGAGGAAGAGGACAGACATGACTATGGAGGAAGAGGACGGACGTGATTATGGAGGAAGAGGACGGACGTGATTATGGAGGAAGAGGACGGACGTGACTATGGAGGAAGAGGACGGACATGACGGGGGTTACTGGGTGTAAATAGGAAATAACATCTTATTACCTCCTCTGCTGCCACTTCCAGCAACGTCTCCTCTCTGCTTCCTCCCAACTCAGCTCTCACCCGCAACTTCCTGTCTGTGCCTGACATCACTTCCTGTTTGTATCTGACATCACTTCCTGTCTTCCATAGAGACTTCCTGTCTGGGTAGAAGTGCAATCCCCACCTTGTGGAGCTCAGAGGAACTGCAGCCCCGAGAAGTGTCTGGTAGTGTGACCCCGGCCTTGTGCTGGGTGTGTATGGACTGTAGATCCTTGTGTAGGGAGGAAATGACTCCTATCTGTGACTGCTGTAACCTGCTGACTGGCATCTCCTGTGAAATCTGACACTTGCACTGGATACACACAAGGCAGTCAGGGATTTCAGCCCCTCCCTTCTCCTCTCAGACTGTAATACAGAGAGAGCCAATCAGAAGAGGTATTAAAGGAGCCAATGACAGGGACTTTCTCAAGCAGGAGATGCAGCTGCAAAGCATTGTGGAATATGCAGTCCTGAACAGAAATGGCCTGATAGGCTGATATGAGGAATGGAACTACAGAGACCAGCATGCTTAGTGAGGAGAGTGAAGGACTCCATCTTGTTTTTCCTGAGGGGAGGCAGTCTGCATGTGGCAGGAGACAGTCTGGACCTGGCAGAGAAGTGCTCAGGGTCAGTTCACTCCATGTTTAGGTATCTGCATCAGTCAGGGAACATCCAACCTGAGAGATGTGGCCTACAGTACAGTGCCTACACCGACAGTGTGAAGGGCTCATCGTGAGGTGACCACAGGAGCCGGTCATTTCCAGGACCATGGTTTGGGCCTTAGTCCCAGGATCTGGTGAGAGGGATTTTGCCCCCTGGCAGATGACAGGAACACGGCACACAGAGACATGACACTTCTCCCATACTCACCAGGCACTGGGTTGTGTAGATGGTCCTGCTATACAGACACAGTGTTTGCTTTGCTATACAAATCCTGCCACGGGATTACAATGATACTTTACCATAGGAGTGTAAGTGCACCAATGAAAGTGTTTCGCTGAAGACCCCAACATTCATCCTGTTACCAAGAGACTGAAGTTACTGGTGCCATACGGGCACGCGCATGCGTATTCAGGCCTCTATATTGCATGGTGTGTGAGGGAATAGCTCTACCTTGGAAAGTAGCTATGAAGCATCAGTTGGGCGCAGTGTTTGCCTATTGGGCTTGTGGTGTCGGGGGTTAGAAGGGAGAAGTCTGACACCACAGAGAGTCATCCTTCTGCTCTCCTCCAGGCACACCTAGGATCGGCACAAGGGGTGATGCCAGTTAGAGGGGTGGGAGATTAGTGAACATTCTCTCCTGGATCTCCCCTTCTTTCATTGAACATTTACTCCTAAATTTCCACATCCCATGGTGAACGTTCACTCCTGGATTTCTCCCTCCTGGAGTGAGCATTCACTCCAGGATCTCCCCTTCCTTTAGTGAATGTTTGCTCCTGAATCCCTCTTCCTTCAGTGAACATTGACTGGTGGATATCAGAGGATGGGGAGACGTTTATTGGTCCATCAGCTTCATCAGATGACAGGAGAGACATTAGAGGTCTATCAGCTTCATCTGAGAACAGGGGAGACATCAAAATGTCCATCAGCTTCATTGTAGAACAAGGGAGACATCAGAGGTCCAGCAGCTTCATCAGATGACAGGAGAGACATTAGAGGTCTATCAGCTTCATCTGAGAACAGGGGAGACATCAAAATGTCCATCAGCTTCATTGTAGAACAAGGGAGACATCAGAGGTCCAGCAGCTTCATCAGAGGATAGGCAGACATCAGAGGTCCATCAGCCTCATTGGAGACAGGGGAGACATCAGAGGTCCATTAGCTTCATCAGAGGACAGAGGAGAAATCAAAGGTCTATCAGCTTCATCAGAGGACAGGGGAGATATCAAAGGTCCATCAGCTTCATCGTAGGACAAGGGAGACATCAGAGTTCCATCAGCTATATTGGAGGACAGGGGAGTCATCAGAGGTCCATCAACTTCATCAGAGGACAAGAGAGACATCAGAGGTCCATCAGCTTTATTGGAGGACAGAGGAGAAATCAAAGGTCTATCAGCTTCATCAGAGGACAGGGGAGACATCAGAGGTCCATCAGCTTCATCGTAGGACAAGGAAGACATCAGAGGTCCATCAGCTTTATTGGATGACAGAGAAGTCATCAGAGGCTGTCACAGATCCCACCCACATGCACACGGCCACAGCGACTAGCTAACTGAGGCGTGCATGTCTAGCCGTGACTTGGTGTAAAGAGGGAATGAGGGGGACTTATTTTGTCACAGCCCGCACTACCTCTCCTCTCATATTAGGACCCATGCAGTTTATGTTGTCTATATGGAGGAGGTGTAGGGTTAGATTCATCCTAGGCTCTAAGTGTTCCCCCTTGACCAACATCATTTTTAATCCAAGTCTCCCAGATAGTCTGGCCATTGGTTGAGTCCGTCCTTGGGCTGAGGTTAATCTATTCCAATTGTGACATTTGGTCAATCCCGTAATTCACAACCTTAAATCCTTCCGACATTCAAAAAGCTGCTCGCATTCCACCCCATCAGTATTTTGTTTGTCTACAGATACAACACTTTTTTGCCTCCAAAGCCTCTTCTCTGACTCTTGAACAACCTACCCCTTTAGAGCATATCTGCATCCAAGGCCCACACCACCGGGACATCATTTCCGCTACGTATACATTGCTTGTAGATGTCACCCTTTTTCTATTGATTCTCCCCTTTATATGTGTAAATGGTCCCGTTTCCTTCAATGTGATATTGGGTTGGATCAATGGAGTAGGATTTGGGAGGCCTCTTCTAAATCTTCTGTGTGTGTAATGTGTACAGAAAATCCTTCTAAGACCCCGATGTTTTGGTATCGGACCCCTGAGGTTCTCCATGATAGTAACCTGAATGTTTCTTCTGTTTGCTGGTGTTGTGGGACGGAAACTGACACTCTTTTCCAAATTTTTTGGGATTGCCGGTCCATTGCGCCCTTTTGGGGGAGGTCCTTACCCCATTGTGGTTACTTCTACGGGCTCCTGTCCCTTTTGAGCCCATTTACTTTCTGTTGGGTCTACCTTTTCGGGTCTCTCTAAATGTGCGAGGAAACTTTCCACCTCCATTCTGAGGGCAGCCAGGAGAACCATTCCCATGCATTGGCTGTCTTCTATGTCCCCCATGTTACCGGCACTGATGAAGGTCAGAGCAGAAATGAGAAAGTTGGAGTACCTACCTGCTTTACACCCTGCTACTGTCCCTGTGCTGGAGGCAGTTCAGGACCCACGGGACACCTATGACACCGATCTGTCTGCTCCAATCGTTTGTGATTGATGGCCATGTCACTGTTTTGTATTGACATTGTATGTTCTTATGTACCTCTCATCGATGAGCTGCTTTATCAGCCTTCTCTCCCTGTCTGCTTTTATTTTACATTTACCTTTGTGACAGCTTGTTGTAATGTGTGACATAGAGATGGAAATGGGTGCTAATAGGCTGCAGGAGATCTACTGAGACATAGAGGGAAATGGGAGCTAATAGGCTGCAGGAGATCTGCTTAGACATAGAGAGGGAAATGGGTGCTAATAGGCTGCAGGAGATCTGCTGAGACAATGAAATGTGTATGAAATGGATGGATGTGCAGACACTCCCAGAAGATGATGTCATTATGAGTGGATTGATATATATTTTTGCATTGTCCCCCCCAGAAGGATCAGGTTTGGCGGGATCGCTCTCATTAGCTATACATTTGTATTTTGTGTTCTGTGTTTGTAAGACTTTTCTATATGTAATAAGAGATGTTTGTTGAACAGTTGGTTACATAAGAGTTACATTTATTTCTTCTTCCTTTATTCAGTAATGTTTCATCTCCCGTAGTATCCCTGTAAGGTACATATTATACAGGAAGGGGGATTATGGGATGGATCTCGGGGCTGCAGTTCCTCTGAACTCCACAAGGTGGGGATCTCATCTATACTCACACAGGAAGTCTCTATGGAATGCAGCCAGGAAGTGATGTCAGGTACAGACAGGAAGTGATGTCAGGCACGGACAGGAAGCATATCAGAGACGTTGCTGGACATGACAGCAGAGGAGGTAATAAGATGTTTTTTTCCTATTTAACCCCCGTCATGTCCGTCCTCTTCCTCCACAGTCACGGCCATCCTCTTCCTCCACAGTCACGGCCATTCTCTTCCTTCACAGTCACGTCGGTCCTCTTCCTCCACAGTCACGGCCGTCCTCTTCCTCCACAGTCACGGCCGTTCTCTTCCTCCACATTCACGGCCATCCTCTTCCACCACAGTCACGTCCGTCCTCTTCCTCCACAGTCACGTCCGTCCTCTTCCTCCACAGTCACGTCCGTCCTCTTCCTCCACAGTCACGCCCGTCCTCTTCCTCCACAGTCACGGCTGTCCTCTTCCTCCACAGTCACGTCGGTCCTCTTCCTCCATCGTCACGTCCGTCCTCTTCCTCCACCGTCAAATCCGTCCTCTTCCTCCACCGTCAAATCCGTCCTCTTCCTCCATAGTCATGTCCGTCCTCTTCCTCCATAGTCACTGTGATGTCTTTTTATCTCCAGCAGATGATGATACACACATATATAGTGTGGGATCCCAGATGAACCCCTTCAGGGGCAGAACATCCCCCCACTTCCGGGGCCGGAACATTCTCCTCATTGTGGAGATAAATTCTTGTAATATGGTCCTCTAAACAAACAGCACTGACAATAAATAGACAAGACAAGGACCATCCTGACCATACATGGCCTACAAAGGGCAATGATGACACTACACAGGCAGCCAATGGGCAATCATTACACTATGCAGCCAACACAACGATGGAGTGCCGGGGTCAGGAGTATGGAGCATAGAGCCCCTTACATTGCTGCTCAGGAGGAAGAAAACATTCCTTTGTAACAGAAAATGTATATAAATCTGAGGCTCTTTTAGGAATGTCCGGGGGGGTTAAAGAATGAAAGGGGCTTTGGTGTCTCCAGACCAATCAGGTTTTATCCCGGACAGATTTATCAGTGACAACATTCTCCTTACATTACACATTAGTCAGGAGCCAATTTGCACTCCAGAGAAGTTTTGTTACTGAGTTTGGACACTAATGAGGCCTTCGATGGTGTCCTTTGGCCTTGTTTTCCTGGGTGCAGAGAATGGGTGTCAGTGATGAGTGTTTATCTGGTATACTCGCCCTCTATGACTCTCCCATAACAAGGATCAGACTTCCCGGCTGTAACTCTGACTTTGTTACATTGGGTAGAGGTACCCGTCAGGGTTGTCCTCTGTCATCCCTATTGTTTGCACTGGTGTTGGGACCTTTGGTGATTGCAATCAGATCACATTCGGAGATCTCTGGTTACCCTTTATTGGTTTCACCTTTCAGAATCTGTATGTATGCTGATGATGTAATGCTTTTCCTCACCATCCCGTTAGTATCATTGCCTAATCTATGGCGGTATTGAACGACTTTGCTCCAGTGTCAGGTCTGTTCATGTCACTAAATCAGTGGTTATGCCATCAATGTTCCTGATTCCCTGAGTGCCTCTCTCCGTAGCTCTTTTCCATTTCGTTGGGCCACGGATCGGATTTCCTATTTAGGTATCAACCTCACTGCCAGATACTCAGATATGTTTGCTGCTAATTACCCCCCATGTGTGTGGCCCCTCTACTCTACTGAAGGTTTGCCATGGGTACCCCATCTCCTTCCTGGGTAGAGTCACGGCAGTCACAATGAATATTCTGCCTAAACTACTTTATCTATTTACATCACTTCCAGTCTCCGTCTCCAAAATGTTTCTGGATCGCTTTCAGCGGCTGATTAACAATTTATTTGGTGTAATAAACGTCCACGTTTTACCTCATCGGTTTTGTACCGGTCACAACGGACGGGGGGCCTCGGTCTTCCCAATTTTTGGCTCTATTACCTTTCAGCGTGTTTTGCACAATTATCACAATGGGTGACTGTTAACTCCCAGATCCCGGGGGTTAGATTTGAATCTCAATCTATACGCCCATTTTATTTACCGGGTATTTTATGGTCCAAAATCCTCCCTCGATCGTTAACTTTTTCTAACTCTGTTGTGGCCATTCATTGACACTTTGGTCTCGTTGGAAACTTCAATGAAATCTGGTCTCTTCTGTTTCCCCAGGTGTATCGTTTTTTGGTGGCCCTA
The DNA here is from genome assembly GCF_062004578.1 of Staurois parvus. Lineage (NCBI taxonomy): Eukaryota > Metazoa > Chordata > Amphibia > Anura > Ranidae > Staurois > Staurois parvus. The sequence continues at coordinate 1,511,079 of NW_028318807.1, forward strand.
ACTTTAGTACAGCATTTTCTTCTCCTCGGGCGTTTCGTTGGTGGTACGATAGATCCTTTATTAGGTTGTCTGACTGTCAAAGTGGAGGATCTTATATTCCCTTTGATATAATGTGCGGACTTTCTGATGTTCCGCTTCGTGAATATCATCGTTATCGACAGATTAGACATTTTTTAACTCACATTTTTTCCTTACACCTTGATCTCTGATTTTGTTTTTTGAACGTATTAGCCGTGACTCTCCCAGGGGCAAAGGTCTTATCTCTGATCTGTATCACCAATTCCTGGTCAGTCTCTCTCCCTCACCTCCTTTATAGAGACAAAAATGGGAGGAGGATAGTGGTATCACCTTTTCGGATGAGGATTGGGATTCCATGGTGGATAACATATGTAAGAGCTCTCAATCTCTTTCTGTCCGTGAGACGGCCCTCAAGGTATTAACCAGATGGTATTATACCCCGCCAAGGCTACACGTTTTGTACCCACAAACGTCCCCGTTACGTTTCCGGGGCTGCGGCCTCACCGGTACTTTGGTACATACGTTGTGGGCTTGCCCAACTTTATCCTTGGTGTGGCGCAGGATATCTGCGTTGGTGACTTCACTGGTGGGTGTTCCGGTACGTCTGACTATACAGTCTTCCTATTGGGAGCTCGTATCCCGGGGGTTCCTGATAATGTTATGACATTGATACATACTATTTGTATTTCTACTTTGTGGGCTATCGCCCTACATTGGGAATCTATCACTGTACCATTGGCCTCTGTATTACATAGAGTAGATGCTGTGATGCTCATGGAGAGAATTCATTATAACTTACTGGACAAGATGCACTTGTCTGATAGAAAATGGGAATCATGGAAGGTTCAGAGACATTTACTACATGAATAGTGGCATTCCATGTGAAGGTTGATTGACGTGTCCTGTTCACACATATATCATTCAGTCTACTTTTCCTTTATATTTCTCATGTACTTAGGATCTATTCTCCTTTCCTTTCTCTTCTTTTTTACCCTTTCTATATGATGTGCCTTTCTGAATTGTACGATTCAAGTGTGCCTTGTTAATACTGTACACATTGTTTGACGCTGTACTGTTATTTTCAGTCTACTCTTTGAAAAATAAATCGTTTGTAAACAAAAAAAAATGAAAGGGGCTTTATAGCAACTTAAATGTGTAATATGTGTAACATTGCGCTGTTTATCTCCTCCTCCCCTCCCCCGCCTGTCTCCAGCACCCGGGACTAGCAGGGAGGGGAGAGACCTTGCAGTGTAATGAGAACTGATTGGCTGCTCCTCAGGAAAGGGGAGTGTCCGGCTTATCCTTTCTCCCTTTCACTCCCAGAGCTGTTTTTGCATTTTTTGCACATTTAAAAAATCATTTTAGCCCTAAAGATGACACAAAACCCCCAAAATATCGATTTTCTGAAAGTAGAGACTTTAGAGAATAAAATAGCGGCAGTTCTAATGTTTTATGTCACAAAATATTATCACAAAGTCTAGGAAATGCCAAAGGGCACAAAAAAGCAATAAATGACCCATTTATGTGTAAAAATATAAAAGCCGAGGTTGCAGCGAGTAAATAGATATCCAACATGTCAAACCTTAAGTTGTGTGTGCTGAAATGGTGACAACCTTTAGTCCCGGTATTATCTATAGGTGACACATTTATAGCCCCTTCTAGGTCATCAGTATAGAGTACGGAGGAGGTCTGCTCCTAGAATTATCCTCTCATTCTGGTGTGACCGGCGATATGTAACGTGTATCACAATCAATGTTATCACGTGTAGGCCCTCCAGCGTGTGCTCTTATGTTTGGGTGTGCATATATGTGGGGGTGGGGAGCCTCAACATTTTTTAAGGGGAGGAGTTATATACTTGGGTGTAACTTTAATTGTTTACAATTAAAAAAACATTTTTACTTAAGGGGACAAAGTCCTCTTTGTGATGACTTCTGATGACAGGTTCTCTTTATGAGACATCCAGGGTCTAAAAGACCCCCAATGTCTCCCCTGTACTCCATTGGATGTAATGTAGAGCACATCGCACCGCATTACATTCTTTGCCGGCCTCGATGGTCGGGAAATCTGTCATAACGTCACCTCTGGGTCAGGACAAGAAGGGAGTGAACATGTCCGCTCTCCTGCATCCCCTCTACCCTCCGACACCCGCTGACCCGGGCCCACAGATGGGCAAGCAGAGCCGGGGAAGCATAGTAGGTACAGGAGAGGATCACACACACGGGGTGGCAGAGGCTGGCACCTGAAAGGAGAGCCCTGCGGCTTGCCCTCAGCAGGGATAAAGATTAAACACAATACTTGCCCGGCCCCCAGAACTACATGTCCCGGGCGTCGGGTGATGTAAAGTGACCATCCCTGCATGATGAGCCGACATTGACCTCACAGCACTGCCTCAGAGCAAACTAGTCATAGGAAGGATCAGATTTATCATTCCTTGTCTGCAGATCTAATACTCATCAAACCAGTTCAGAGACCAAACAAACCCAACAGAGAAAAGGGCCCCGGACCCCAAAATTGTAGTAAACACTAAACAGTCCAAACAAAATGTCTTCCCATGGGGGGAGTAGTCCTTCAATGTCCAGCAACCCTCCTATTCCCCCCTCACATCCACATCCTATTATTGTGTGACCAATACCATCCAAATCATTCTTACTTTCATTTCCCAAAGTTATCCGTCTACAAGGAGACCTGTATAGATCACATGATGGCACCAATGAGGATGGAGGAGGACCGGAGTCACATGACTGAGAAGATACTAAACCTCACCCTGGAGATCATCTACCTGCTGACCGGAGAGGTGAGGAGGATTCTGGGAGGTCACATGACATCACTCTCATCTCTATTAATAAAACACAGACCTGACCGGAGAGGTGAGGAGGATTCTGGGAGTCTAACATGATATTCCTATTGGTTCCTCTATACAGAGATTTCCTCTTCTGAAGTCAGGTGATCATATGACCATCACAGTGCCTCCATGTTGCTCCCTAAACCCTGAGAGACACAACATGCAGAAGATTCTAGAAGTCACCAAGAAGATGATGGAGCTGCTGACAGGAGAGGTGAGCGGTGCCGGGAATTCTGGGACATTCTCCAGTAACAGACAAGGGATGTGTCTGGATGGTGACTGTATCATTGTGTGTGTCAGGTTCCTATAAGGTGTCAGGGTGTCACTGTCTATTTCTCCATGGAGGAGTGGGAGTATTTAGAAGGACACAAGGATCTCTACAAGGACGTCATGATGGACAATCAGCCGCCCCTCACATCACCGGGTAAGAGGAGACTTTATTGTAAAGGAGAGAGCAGTACGGAGGATCCACCTAGATCCCCCATCATCTGATAAACACATAGAAACAATGGATTCAGTCAGTGTGTGTGTTTCCTACAGATGGATCCAGTCATGGGAACCCACCACAGAGATGTCCCCGTCCTCTGTATTCCCGGGATTCCACACAGGAAGGTCACACCATCCCTCACTATTACAAGGTGGGTGGGATGGAGCATCTAGAACATGGACTCATAGAGACAATGTGTGGAGTTTTTATGTGACCTTACATTTTACAGATGATATTTTCTCTCATTTCCTTGATTTAGAGTGGAGATCCAATCGATATAGAATTTGAGGTGAAAGCAGAAGAAGAAGAGGCGTATGTGAGGGATGATCAGCAGTCTATGGAGGAGGATGGAATAACGGGGACATTTATAGAGGAGGACACTCCTACAGAGATCAGCACAGGTGGGTCATGAACACTAAATCCATTCCTCCACCCATACTGCTCACTGATTGGTCCAGAGTAGGGCGGGGACTGGGTGATATCAGCCTGTAATCCCCTGGTCACTTTCCTGAGCTGTGTTCCCCGTCCTGTATTCCTGGATTTCTCTCGGATAATCTTCCTTCTCTGTGCTGCAGACACAATTTATATATCTAGACTGGATTTATGGAGGTTCTGGGGTTCAGCTGGAGGCAAAAATGTTCATTTCACCATAAGTGTTACTAGACCTAGGCACCTGGGACATGTGATTTGAGTCTCCTTCCCCATGCTTGGGTCTAGTAAGATCTCTGACAGAACATTTCTCCCAGGGTTCCTTGCTCTGTGGTCTGCTGGCTGTGCCGGGTGGAGGGATATGTCTGTAGTGTCTCAGCCCCAAGTCACTGAGTGCAGTCTCAGGAGATGGGAGGCAGCGATGTGGGATCTCTGCAACTTGTCTACAGTAAACATTTAATGTTCTACTGATTACTGAATACCAATATTATGAGTCCTGACCCTTACACTGTATCATTTATATTGTACATTACATACTCCTGACCCCTGCACTATATACTCTATGTTGTACATTACATACTCCTGACCCCTGCACTATATACTCTATGTTGTACATTCCATACTCCTGACCCCTGCACTATATACTCTATGTTGTACATTACATACTCCTGACCCCTGCACTATATACTCTGTTGTACATTACATACTCCTGACCCCTGCACTATATACTCTATGTTGTACATTACATACTCCTGACCCCTGTACTATATACTCCATGTTGTACATTACATACTCCTGACCCCTGCACTATATACTCCATGTTGTACATTACATACTCCTGACCCCTGCACTATATACTCTATGTTGTACATTACATACTCCTGACCCCTGCACTATATACTCTGTTGTACATTACATACTCCTGACCCCTGCACTATATACTCTATGTTGTACATTACATACTCCTGACCCCTGCACTATATACTCTATGTTGTACATTACATAGTCCTGACTTCTGCTCTCCCCCTCCCCCCACTGCTATATATACACATAATATGGATTCTCTTTTGTTCCCCCCATTTCCTCCCAGCTGGACATTTTATATCGGATGATGTGATTGGAGCACAGACTTTTACATGGTGATAATAATGTGATAACATCCTCCAAATTTGGACCCTTAAACAGAAAGTGATAATGAGGGAGGAGTCAATACCCCAATGATGGTGGTCTTCAGGATCAATCCAGTCTTCATCTTGGTTGTTCTCCCCCCATCCTCACTCTCTGACCTCTGGTGGGGCTCAGCCCCGCTGTTCTTCATGACTAAATCATGGACTAAATAAGGAAGTGCAGTACTTCTTGTGTTGGGAAGATGGCGATGAGTGATAGAGGGGGTGGGGACCCTCGTCCTATAATCCCCTCATCACTGTCCCTCCTATAAAAGACAGTTCTGGTTGTTTCCTCACTCTCTGACTAAGGTCCATGAATAAAGAAATGACCTGGTAGGAGATCAGAGGAGCCATTTCCTAGTTCCCTTGAGGGTGGAATTGTAAGCTCCTCAGAGACCAAGCTGCCTGATGTGGGCGGAGTCCTGGTTTGGGGGAACCAATCAGCTCCTGTCTAGTAATCCTCTTTGTATTTTAGTCCATGGCCGGGAGATGAGGAAAACCTCAGAGGATTGTCTCACTTTGTCTCCAGACTGGAAAGTAGAAGATGAGGACATCACACAGTATAGTCCAGGAGAAAACCCGGCTCCCTCAAATGTCCTTCCGGCACCACCCAGTGTAGATGGACCATCGGATTCCTCGTATCCTGAGGAACCTCAGACTGTGTGGGACCGGGCCGGCCTTCCAACAGGGAAGAGGTTCTCCTGTACTGAGTGCGGGAAAGGTTTCCATTCTACATACCATCTTAATAGGCATAAAAGATCTCACACAGGGGAGAAGCCGTATTCCTGTCTAGAGTGCGGGAAATGTTTTTCAGAAAAGTCCAATCTTTACACACATCAGAGATCTCACACAGGGGAGAAGCCGTATTCCTGCCCTGAGTGCGGGAAATGTTTCAGTTCTAAATCCCATCTTAATGTGCATAAAAGATCTCACAAGGAGGAAAAGCCGTATTCCTGTCCTGAGTGTGGGAAATGTTTTTCAGTGAAGTCCCGTCTTTACAATCATCAGAGATCTCACACAGGGGAGAAGCCGTATTCCTGTCTAGAGTGCGGGAAATGTTTTTCAGAGAAGTCCAATCTTTACACACATCAGAGATGTCACACAGGGGAAAAGCCGTATTCCTGTCCTGAGTGCGGGAAATGTTTTTCAGTGAAGTCCAGTCTTTACAAACATCAGAGATCTCACACAGGGGAAAAGCCGTATTCCTGTCCTGAGTGTGGGAAATGTTTTTCAGAGAAGTCCAATCTTTACAGACATCAGAGATCTCACACAGGGGAAAAGCCGTATTCCTGTCCTGAGTGCGGGAAATGTTTCAGTTCTAAATCCCATCTTAATGTGCATAAAAGATCTCACAAGGAGGAAAAGCCGTATTCCTGTCCTGAGTGTGGGAAATTTTTTTCAGTGAAGTCCAGTCTTTACAAACATCAGAGAACTCACACGGGGCAGAATCCACTTTCCTGTCCTGAGTGAGGGAAATGTTCCTCACTGAAGTCCTGTCTTCCTGTACATCAGGGGTCCCACACAACCCTGGAGGTATATTAGTGCCTTGAGTGCGGGAAATGTCTTCTAGATGAATGTTGCTGGACATCCCAGCTCTCATGTGGGGAAGAAGCACCCCCTGATATACACCTCAGATATACTCCATGGCTGATCTTCATCATGGAAGAAACAGTTGATAAGGAGATGAGAGGCCCCCAAAGACATGGATGAAGTGCAGTAAATGTCGGGGTGCAGAGTGGTCAGTAGATCCTGGAAATGAAGGACACAACTTCAGCCCTTCTTGGGTGTCGGAGTTGCGTTTCCTGATAATGATATAGCGGGTTACAGAGCTAGAAGCCGGGAGAGCCCAGATCTCGTTATCGGGGAACTTTACACAGACAACAAGAACTTCTGAAGTTGATGTCCTTCATTTCAAGGCTCTACAGAACAGTGGTGACCCCGAAGCGTCTCTCTGTCTTCAGTCCATCCTTCTCCCATCCCCCAACAGGAGGGAAGGAGAACTCCGCCCCAAACTAGGGGGGAACTTTCCTCTCATTATTTCCCTTGGCTCCTGTGTTGGTTTGGGTGGTTGGAGGAGTGCGGCACGAGAGGGAACACCGCTTGTTGTTCTATGTCTACATATGGGGTCTGGGTAGAGGGGATCCACCGGAAAATATTTCTACTCTTTGATTTTGTGCAAATCGTTTCTGTTTTCACTTTGAAGGGCGATATTATGTGTGGTTTGTAAAAGGGATTGGCCCAATAGATACCACCCCACTTAGAGAATAGATGAACTAATATGACCAGCAATCATTCAGCCATGTCACATGTTGGGATCTTTTCTACAATACTTTGTTATAATAATGGAACACGTTGTGTATTGTATTGTACACCAATAATAATGACTCCGCCCCCACATTCCAGACAAGGGATCTTCCTGACCAATCAGATTCCTTCCTTTGTTATTTCCTGATTCTATGATTACAATCTTGTTAGAAATAAAACTATAATAAAGAATTTATTGAGTGAAAAGAATTGTGTGTGTCGGGGCCACGATGGGGATCTTTGGGGGCAAAACATTTCTCACAGAAGACACTTTACAAGCCTTTACAGGTCATCCAGTTTTTGGTTCACCATGAATAATGGCCCAGAGTGCAGGGGTCAGGAGACTACTTCATACAGCCCTGCAAACAACGTGCAGTGGTCAGGAGTATGTGATTTCCATCCCAGAGTACAGAGTGCAGTGGTCAGGAGTATGTGATTTACATCCCAGAGTACAGAGTGTAGTGGTCAGGAGTATGTGAGTTACATCCCAGAGTGTAGTGGTCAGGAGTATATGATATACAATCCTCATACAGAGTGAAGTAGTTAGATGTAGTATGTCAGTACAGCACACAGTGGGTAAGTTCATGTCTTATATTGTCTCAGCAAAAAGAGTGCAGTGGTTAGGAACATGTCACATACAGCCCATCAGACTGCAGTGATCAGGAGCATATCATATACAGCTCTGTGAACAGAGTGCTGTGGTCAGGATTATATCTTTGGCCCGTGTACAGAGCACACTGGTCAGGATTATATCTTAGGCCTGTGTACAGAGTGCAGTGGTCAGGAATATATCTTACGCCTGTGTACAGAGTGCAGTGGTCAGGAGTATATAATATACAGCCCTGTGTACAGAGTGCAGTGGTCAGGATTATATCTTAGGCCTGTGTACAGAGCTCAGTGGTCAGGAGGATGTCATATACAGCCCTGTGAACAGAGTGCTGTGGTCAGGATATCTTAGGCCCGTGTACAGAGCGCACTGGTCAGGATTATATCTTAGGCCTGTGTACAGAGTGCAGTGGTCAGGATTATATCTTAGGCCTGTGCAGTGCAGTGGTCAGGATTATATCTTAGGCCTGTGTACAGAGTGCAGTGGTCAGGAGCATATCATATACAGCTCTATGAACAGAGTGCTGTGGTCAGGATTATATCTTAGGCCTGTGTACAGAGTGCAGTGGTCAGGAGTGTATCTTAGGCCTGTGTACAGAGTGCAGTGGTCAGGATTATATCTTAGGCCTGTGTACAGAGTGCAGTGGTCAGGATTATATCTTAGGCCTGTGTACAGAGCGCAGTGATCAGGAGTATGTCATATACAGCCCTGTGTACAGAGTGCAGTGGTCAGGAGTACACCTTAGCCCTGTGTACAGAGTGCAGTGGTCAGGAGTACATCTTAGGCCTGTGTACAGAGTGCAGTGGTCAGGATTATATCTTAGGCCTGTGTACAGAGTGCAGTGGTCAGGATTATATCTTAGGCCTGTGTACAGAGTGCAGTGGTCAGGAGTATATCATATACAGCCCTGAGTACAGAGTGCAGAGGTCAGGATTATATCTTATGCCTGTGTACAGAGCGCAGTGGTCAGGAGTATGTCATATACAGCCCTGTGTACAGAGCGCAGTAGTCAGGATTATATCTTAGGCCTGTGTACAGAGCGCAGTGGTCAGGAGTATGTCATATACTGCCCAGCATGCATAGTACAATGGTCAGGATGTTGTGGTATACAGCCCGGTATACAGAGTACACTGGTGAAGAATATAAACCCTTGTAAGGAATGCAGGTATCCAGTGACAGCAGGGATGACCAGATCGGTGGGCTATGCCTAAGAAATGTGGAATAAGACGGAGTAGGAGGAGTGTGATTACAGGGGGTGTAAAGTCAGGAGGTTTGTTACCTCCATGCATTCTATATATGAAGGTAAATACCCTTCTCTGTGCAGCAGCCCCCCCAATACTCACCTGAGCCCCATCCTGATCCAACAATGTGCACAAGATCCTCAGCAGTCTGGGGACTCTCACTCCTTATTGGCTGAGACAGGAGCAGGGGCCATTGGCTCCTGCTGTTGTCAATCACAGCCAGTGAGCCAATGAAGAGGGAGAGGGGGCTCTGTGGACACACAGAGCAGCGGCTTGCTCCTGAGCCTGCTTGGATGCCCCATAATGAGCTGCTTGCTGTGGGGGCACTCAGCAGGAGGGAGGGGCCAGGAGCACCTGTGGGGGACCTGAGAAGAGGAGGATCCAGGCTGCTCTGTGCAAACCATCACACACAGCAGTAAGTATGACATGTTTGTTTTAAAAGAAAAAAAAAATTTCCTTTACAGTCAATTTAAATGGAGTTTACTAATGGACACGACACCCTCCGACACCCACAGACCATAAACAAAGCAAAAGTGACAAATAAATGTGACAGCAAATAACCAACCCAACAACCTGACTATAATACACTGTGTACAATGGAGGGAAGCTGACATACACCGGGCAGACCCAGGACTGGGAATCAGGGGAGCAGAGATGGGGAACAGGATGCAGGAAACCAGAATCAGGGGAAAGTATACAAGATACAGGACGCAGGATCCAGCAGGGAAGCGGCTCACAGGCAGAACACTGAGGCACTGATGAAAACTACGGGGGGATTATATACCTTCCCAGCAGCCAGCATCAGGTGGAGCCTCATTACTGACACCTTCTGTCTCCTGGGAGACACAGCAATGTCTCCTCTCTACTTCCTCCCAACTCACCTCAGCCAGAGCTTCCTGTCTGTACCTGACATCACTTCCTGTCTGTACCTGACATGCTTCCAGTCTATACCTGACATCACTTCCTGTCTGTACCTGACATAATTTCCCCTCTGTACCTTGCATCACTTCCTGTATGTGCCTGACATCACTTCCTCTCTGGATAGAAGGGAGATCACCTGGTGGAGCTCAGAGGAACTGCAGCTCCAAGAAATGTCTCATAGTTTGAATCTTGTTGTTTCCAAGTGTTCTGGAATGTCCATGTCCATGTCTGGCAGGTTCCAGGACTCTTCAGAGTGGCAGTGAGGTGATGACTCCGGAACACTCTCTGGGTTCCATCACCAGGCACTGCAATTATACCCGACTGCTGGGAGCCACCATCTCCTTTCCTACAGTGAAAGTATAATTGTGACATCAGCAGAGAGGTAGTGGGAGGGTGGGATCAGGTAAGTACCACCACTGACCACCAATGCTGGGCTGGGGGTACACTTTGTTCTCACTGACACCAACAATGGGGCTTATTTTATCTCACTGACACCAACGAAGGATGTCAAGGAAGTCATGCCCACGGTGACTTGGTAACTGGAGATCCATGATTGGTGGAGAAGTAATGAGGGTGGAGCTTTCTCTGAATTCTCTAGAATTCTCATCTGTTGACAATTGATGGACTGATCTGAGTTCTGTGTGAAATATATCTGGTTGTTAATGATTGGCTGGAAATCAGGCGGTCACACCCCTAACCGATGACTCCTCATCTGTCGGCAGGTTTCCCCACTGACAGCTGAATGTCCACAAAAGAATTGTCAGCAATTACAAATTGTGGAAAACCCCTCAGAATGTCTCTGAGAAGAAATGATATTTTATCTTCTCTCCAACTCAGACTATATTTGTCTTAGACGTAAGAGGCCCAAAATCCCGAGTCCCTGTCAGGTCTGAGCTCCAGCCGGATACAATCACCTTCTCCACTCACAGAGTTTGCTTTTGTAAATGAAGTGAGTACAGAATTGAGGAAAGCGAGGACACCCGGCAACAATGGGATTCTGTCCTATCTCCTGCTCAAGGAGCAAATGAACAACATGTACCAGCCTTCCCAGCCCCATCAATGTACACTGTGGAGGCATCTTGTATGTAGACTCTGGATTCAACAAACCAGCAGCCTGGCCATTCAGGAACGTACCATTGTTCAGCTCTGGGGGGGAACAAACATCTCTCATGGGAAGGAGCTCTGGGGAGTCAACAGACCAATCTTTCATCTATACATATGTTTCCATCTCTCCACATCACTCCATTCTTTTTCTGGACAAAACCATTATAAATATCAGCGACAGATTTACAAATCTAGGATTTTACAATGAGAACACAATGTCACAAGGGATCTATAAAAGATTTTATCCGAACACAAGATCCCATTGTAAGAAAGGAATTCTGAATATGAACAGCGACTGTTATGTGGGATCCCATTATATTCAGTGCGGGGAAATGTATCTTTTATATTTTACTGAAACCTTAGATAATAAATTACATTTATGTCCCAGAAATTAACTTTTCTGTATTTTTAACTGAAATTGTACCTTTCATAAATCATTGCACTAATATTGTGTAAAATAATAAAAATCATAAAACATCAGAACTACTAACAATTTATCCTCTAGTGTGTCTGCTGTTGTGAAGAAATATATATAATATTTGGGGGATTTAAGTAATTTTAAGGTATAAATTATTTTTAAAACATGTAAACAAAAAAATTTAAAATGTCTCCAGGACTCCATGGACCCCTTCATTCCACACAGTCTCCAGGAACTGGGAAACCACAGAGAAACCAAGTGTCCCCCGACTTCCTCTCCAGGCTGGGATGTCCCCCTGGTTGGGTGCCCCCTACAGTAGAAGAAGCAGACTGCACCTGCCTACATCTTCTTTATGCTTTGTCTGATCAGGATGGCGGTCATTTCTCCCTGAACACGGAGCCCCCTAAACACGAGGTAAACGTGGTGCAGCATTGAGCCCCGTCCAGCTGTAGTGTAGACTTTGACAGGCTGCAGGCAGCGGGGCTGGACGCTGTACCTGTGCCTACCAGGTGTATTATAATGCCAGCATTGCACCCACAGGGGCTGGACCCCCCATGTACAAGGGGCCTAAGAGATACCATCAGCTGGTGTCCCATTCCACCAGACCCCTATAACTGTAAGATGATATGTTTGGGGGGATGTGTTGTAGAAGAACCCAGACCACGGTATTGTGTGATGAAATTATAATTCAACTTTATTAAACATATATATGTGACACTTTAACAACAGAAGAAAAGAGATAAATCGGTTACATTTCAAGGATCTATTTATACCATTTATATCATCTATGCTAAGAAACTCATTAACACAAGCCACACCCCTCATTAATACCAGCCCCGCCCACTTATGTGACCCTGTAAACATCCAAATCCCTGTAAATTCCCAGAAGACATTTTCATCTTTTATCCATAACAAGCTGATTGGGTACAAGAGAACCCGGAGCCCCTCCTGCTCATTCCCACACAAGTCCATGTCACCATCTACAAGGTGAGAGGACCTGATGGAGAACAAGACCAGGACCACCAGGACCATCGCCTGACTGAAGCCATGCTCACATTTCTTTCTAATGCTGCTTCTATGGTCTACTCAGATACGGATTTAGCAGATGTACATTAGTGGAACCCTTTCACTCCGGCCAATGTAAGGTTTCCATCAGCAGCAGCACGGCCTTATAGCTACAGCACCCGGGGGTTGTCTACATTTGTTAGGTCAACTGTCAGCTTTCTGGTGGAAGTGATTCAGCCGCACTGAAGGTCCTCCCCCCACCATGTATACCGGGCTCAGATGTCCCTCCTGCAAGCCCAAGACAGACATGGTGGGTGTCAGCGGTGAGGGCAGAAGGAGATCAGCAAACATCTGATCTCTGATCTCCCCTTCAGTGAATGGATGTGGGAGGTGGGAGATTATGTCATTTCTGGGTTCAGCTCTGTCATTCTCCAGTCACTATGGTTTGGGAAGGAGCTGATTAGGCATGATCTGTGCTTGACCATCTTTCTTGGGGTACAGAGGTGACATTGGGGGTCTAATAATGTTCTGATGTCTCTTTAAAAAGGACCTGTGACCAGAAATATGTACCACAGGGGGGCTATCAACCCCCTATATGATAGAAGCCATGTTAAGTGTAAAAAGAGTTGAAAAAAATTAAAGTAACACTATAAAAATTTTAAAACCCACAAAACAAATCACACAACACATTTTACATATCATTGCACAAGCGAGAGTGAGAACAATCATTCTGAGGCCATCGTTCACGGATAACTATCTGAACTGATAACCTATAAAGGCTCTTAAAGAGTCCCCTTTGAACAATTTTTGGTACTGATGTTTGTCACCATTTCACAAATACGCACAATTTGTAAAGTTTGACATGTTTGGTATCTATATACTTGATGCCAACCCCATATTTTATATTTCACCAAACAAATTGGGTCATATATTGTGTTCTTTGTGCACTAACATTATCTTTAGTGATTTTTACAGAAAAAAAATTTGATAAACAGCTGTACTAATATTCTGTGACATGAAAAATGGCAACTACCACCATTATATTCTCCAGTCTCTGATTTCAGAAAATAAAAGAAATGTTTGGGGGTTTAACTAATCATATGGCCTGAAATGTGAATTTAACTAAAAACAAAAGCAAAATAAACTCTGGCAGTGAAAGAAAATACAGCAATATATAACATTTCAAAACCAAATCTATGGTAGCAACTAATGGCTTAAGAAGCAAACCCACCATATTACTCAACCAGGTTCCAACTAAACCCACCCAAAACATTGGATCCCACCTCCCCCCACCCAGGTTCCTGTTGGAACTCCTTTACCTTGTGTAGATATCCCCTTCTGAGATCCTCATGATCTAATATAAATGTACAACACTCTCCATCTGACACCATTTGTAGAGTCCACCTTGGTCTGCCAAGAGATAGTCAGCTGCCAAGCAGTTCTGTGACACCATCTTAGGTGGTGGAGCCACTTCTGCTGTCAGCTCTGCTATAACATCAATGGTGTCATTGGTTACCTGATCCATGACTCCAGTACACCGGTCCATCTTACTTATCTTAGATTCCCCATCCCGTCTATGAAGGGCTCAATGCATAAAGCATCTCCAATCCAGAGAAAATGTTTCTTCTCACTGGAAGGCCAGGGGAGTATTGGGAGAGATTGAGGCTTTCCCTTACAGATATGGGGGAGGGGCAACATAACCTCAAGTACAGCTATGGGTGGAATTGAAGGGAAGACATTTTAGGGTGCTCCTTCTACAAAAGAAGCAAAATGTTATCTGGAAGGACTAGGAATCCATTGGACCAATGGGGATTAAACATTCTGCAATTACATTGAGAAACCATTTTGTTTGAGGTGATTGTAGCCGTATTAGTGCATTTGTGACAGAAACAATTGAGTACTGTCCGGGATACTTTTTTTATTTGCACTAACATACAATTTTGAGGACAAGCTTTCGGGGAATGTCCCCTTCTTCAAGGTCTAAGCAGTGCTACTCACAAAGTTAGCAGAATGTTAGAAGAGATGAAAGGGGAAAAAAAGGAGGCTAGAGATAAGATGCAGTCAAAGCGAGGGGGGAGGGGGGGATACTACACTCACACAGAAGGAGTCAAGCTAGCTAATAGTCATAAAACTGTGGGATAATGATTGAGGAATCCCATGTCCAAATTCAGGCCGTTATCTCTGGTGTCAAACAGAATTAGCATTCTTAGTTCAAAAGTTTTCCTTTCCTGAATGGATTTGAAATTTCCTTTAAGTACTAAAACATTGAGGTCTCCCATTGTGTGGTCTGGTTGTGCGAAATGGTGTCCTACAGGTGTGCAGAGGTCATCTTCTTTATGTTCCTTGATGGTATGTCTGTGCAGATTCATCCTTGTTTGCAATTTCCCCAACCCCCCAACCTCAGAAATAAACTAATCAGTAGGAAACTCCCTTCTGATGATGATGTCACAAATAATGGAAGCGAACCCTGCAATAAGAAACGCTGCAAACTGTGCAACCAAATTAATCCATCAAAAAGTGTCCGACACTCAAAAGGGATCTTCAATATCTCCGGATCATACAGCTGCACCTCCAGTAATGTTGTGTACCTTATCCAGTGCAGAAAATGCAGCAAAGGATCTTATGTTGGTGAAACAGGACAGAAGTTACAAACAAGGATGAATTTGCAGACATACCATCAAGGAACATAAAGAAGATGACCTCTGCACACCTGTAGGACACCATTTCACCCAACCAGACCACACAATGGGAGACCTCAATGTTTTAGTACTTAAAGGAAATTTCAAATCCATTCAGGAAAGAAAAACTTTTGAACTAAGAATGATAATTCTATTTGACACAAGAGATAACGGCCTTAACTTGGACATGGGATTCCTCAATCATTATCCAACAGTTTTATGACTATTAGCTGTAGCTTGACCCCCTCTGTGTGAGTGTAGTATCCCCCCCTCCCCCCTCGCTTTGACTGCATCTTATCTCTAGCCTCCTTTTTTTTTTCTTTCATCTCTTCTAACATTCTGCTAACTTTGTGAGTAGCACTGCTTAGACCTTGAAGAAGGGGACATTCCCCGAAAGCTTGTCCTCAAAATTGTATGTTAGTGCAAATAAATAAAAAAAGGATCACGGACAGTACTCAATTGTTTCTATTGAGAAACCATGAAATGTTACTGGCCTGTGATTGGCTCTCCTATTGTTAGTGAAGTAAGTGAGACTCCCCTTGTTGGTGTCATTACTGGAATTTCAGAAACCATGTGAAATGTTTCTTCCAAATCCAAAAAGGTGATCCCCTTGGGTAAGTACCCATCCTACTATTCCTGATATGAGTTTGTAGTGCCTGCTACTACAGGAAACATGTGGGCAATCATTTGCACCTTTTACAGCAGGACAGTAAATATCAGAACACAATTCAAACAGAAGACCAACAGCAGGAAGTCTGCTAACTGAATATGTAATGCAATCTGTCATTAGCATTCCCAGAGTTCCCTCTGCAACATAGTTGTATCAGCTGTTGGTCCTGTCTGTAGATCTGTTATTTCCCCACCTTCTGTAACAGGGTGACAACCCTGATCATTCTGCAGGAACATTACACAGCAGCGTTGTCACCCTGTACAGGGAAGTCTTAGATAGATTATAAGTAAGACACACAACAAGTAAAGTCCAACTCCAGCTAACACTTCTACAGCAGTTACAGCACCAGGATTTCTATAAGGTTCAACCCCCCATATGAATGGAAGATGACAGTTGTAAGCACCCCCAGCAGTGTTATATGGTGTTTCTCAACCCCCCCCAACTTTAATTTTTGCCAAATAGCTTGGCCTTCTACAGGAAGCAGAAAAAACAGATCTACTAGGAGGGTCAAAGGGTAATAAAAAATGTTACAAGGGGAGACTTGGAAAAACATAAAACGTTTATGCTAATGACAGATTGCACCATTTATATAATTATTGATTTTGCCCATTGTTACACTTTAGTGCCAATGTCTTAGCATTTCCAGGAATAATTAGTGCTCTTTGCACACTTTGCCCCAAAAAGGGACCCGTTCATTCAGAGTCATTAAGGTGAACCCCAATAAGAGGAATTTCAGTCTCCCAGAAGAAGTGGTAGGAATATGACCGCACACTTAGCACTTTGTAAGTTCAGATCTCTTGCAGTTGTACCGTGTGAATAGTTTATGGAGATGAGCAATAGCTGGAGAAAAAAAAAATAATGACATCCAATCTTCACCTGATAGAATCCCTTTTGAGAAAACCAGATGAAGTATAAGTGGCCAGCTGGGATTAGGTGATACTGTTGAATATGTCCCCTAAAACAGCATTAACTCCATGTTGGAAGGCCTACACCAGCTTAAGAAGTTACTCTCTAACCAAACATAGACCTCTATCTGGCTGGTATCTCAGCTACAGACCTGCCTGCAAAGATGTCATCCATGAGAGGAGATGGAACATGGAAAGGAGGCATTGATCATGGGAGAGGAGGTGGTACATGTAATGGGAGGTGTGGACAAGGTGGGCTTAGCTGGGACCCTCAAGCATAGCTCATGGTGTATCAATTCTCAAAAGAACATGGATTGGACTCTCCTAATGAGGTTTCAGAGGCTTGGCAAGAAGCCATTGGACCCCATCCTAGACTCTGGTACTGAGGCATTGTTGGTCATGTATTGGTTGGTCAGATTCTGGCAATGAAGAAAACACATGGGAACATAGCTCAGTTAGTGAATGATGAAAATGCATTACATGTTCAGTCAATGCTCCATAAAAAAGGATAAAGATGAGAATGATGAGGAATACACTTCAGTCATTGCTGCTTGTCTGAAGAAATGTCCAAAGGTGAAATATTGACAGGCCTTCTAGGTGTGTTTCTGAAGGACATAAGCACTAAACCCGATGAATCCGATCATTAGAGTCCTGTTTGTTCAAATTTTTTTTTTTTAAGTAACATCATGTCTTCCTTAGTTTGTGGGAAGACATTGGGCCTGTGAATCTAATGGGACATTCTGAACATTGATATGGCTTCTCTCCAGTATGAACCCTCTCATGTATGACAAGGTTTCCTCTCCGTTTAAAAGTTTTATCACATTCAGAACACTAATATGGCTGCTCTACAGTGTGGACCCTCTGGTGTACTATGAGAACTGACTTCTGTGTAAATGTTTTATCACATTCAGAACACTAATGTGGTTTCTCTCCAGTGTGGATCATCTGGTGTATGATAAGATATGACTTCCATGTAAAAGCTTTGTCACATTCAGAACACTGATATGACTTCTCTCCAGTGTGAATCCTCTGGTGTGTGTTTAGACTTGACTTCTGTGTAAAAGCTTTATCACATTCAGAACACTGATATGACTTCTCTCCAGTGTGAATCCTCTGGTGTATGATAAGATTTGACTTCTGTGTAAAAGCTTTGCCACACTCAGAACACTGATATGGCTTCTCTCCAGTGTGGATCATCTGGTGTGATATAAGATACGCCTTCCGTGTAAAAGCTTTGTCACATTCAGAACACTGATATGACTTCTCTCCAGTGTGAATCCTCTGGTGTCTGATAAGATGTAACTTCCATGTAAAAGCTTTGTCACATTCAGAACACTGATATAGCTTCTCTCCAGTGTGAATCCTCTGGTGTGTGTTAAGACTTGACTTCTGTGTAAAAGTTTTGTCACATTCAGAACACTGATATGGCTTCTCTCCAGTGTGGATCATCTGGTGTGATATAAGATACAACTTCTGTGTAAAAGCTTTGTCACATTCAGAACATTGATATGGCTGCTCTCCAGTGTGAATCCTCTGTTGTGTGATAAGATATGACTTCTGTGTAAACACTTTGTCACATTCAGAACACTGATATGACTTCTCTCCAGTGTGAATCCTCTGGTGTATGATAAGACATGACTTCCATGTAAAAGCTTTGCCACATTCAGAACACTGATATGACTTCTCTCCAGTGTGAATCCTCTGGTGTCTGATAAGATGTGACTTCCATGTAAAAGCTTTGTCACATTCAGAACACTGATATGGCTTCTCTCCAGTGTGAACCTTCTGGTGTGTGATAAGATGTGACTTCTGTGTAAACACTTTGTCACATTCAGAACACTGATATGACTTCTCTCCAGTGTGAATCCTCTGGTGTATGATAAGACATGACTTCCATGTAAAAGCTTTGTCACATTCAGAACACTGATATGACTTCTCTCCAGTGTGAATCCTCTGGTGTCTGATAAGCTGTGACTTCCATGTAAAAGCTTTGTCACATTCAGAACACTGATATGGCTTCTCTCCAGTGTGAACCTTCTGGTGTGTGATATGTTTTGCCTCCATTGTAAAATCTTTGTCACGTTCCAAAAAGAAATCGCTTGAAATGACTCCTCTTATGTATACTTGGGTTGGACTTTACTGTAAAGCAATTGTCACATCCAGAACACTGAAATGACTTTTCTCATGTTGTCCTCTGAGGTTGGATCAGTGTTGAAGAGGACCCAAAGCACTTATGACATTTAGAACACGGATATGACTTGTGTCCTGTGTGACTCCTCCAGTGAACTGCAATTAAAACTTTCAGTCAATTAAGACACCCAGATGTTTGGTTTCCCATGTGACTGAGTTGTATTCACGAAGACCAGCATGACCAAAAACGTGGTTCATCAATCCACCTGTACAAAAAAAAAAAAAAAAATCAGAATTCTATATAAAAGGGCTAAAGTTGGTTTTTATTTTTAATGATCATTAATAAATATATCTTATATATCCTCGCAGGCTGTGTCAGTATTATGGTTGTCCTCAAAGGGCCAGTTGTAACTGTAAGACTAGATGTCCAGAGCACCCCCCCCCCCATTACATCAGATGCCAAGAACCCCACACCCTCCCTAACATCACCGTGCACATCCTTTGGGAGCAGAGCGGGAAAGCAGAAAGTGCAGGGTCTGGAGGAGGACCAGAGGAGAAGTTGACTCAATTACTAGAGTCTGCTGAATGCTGAGACCAAAGGAGGTGGAGATGAGGGGATGCTGCAGCTGCACTGAGAGGTGCAGGATTTGGCAGAGGAGTTCTTTTCTCCTCTCTGCTGCTGACTGCTGAGACAAGGTGGGGGAGGAGACAAGGGGGTACCTGCAGGAGAGGTGTAAGGGCTACATGAAATAACTTAGAGGGCAGGATCTGGATGCAGGTGTTTGACACCTGTGTTATATATATAGAAAGCATATGTACATCATCATTTGTATATATACTGTATATATATATAAAATATTTTTTTTTAATTAAACTAAATTGTATTATTTAAGTTTTTAAGTGCACACAGTATATCCAACATTCAGCCCAGACAATGGAGTCATACATTCTCATGTATAAGCAGTTGTGGCAATGTTACAGATCATACAGAACAATAACTTGCTTTGTCTCTGGTGTCACTTTTACTTTCTATAAACAAATGAAAAGAGAAAAAAGAAGCAACGTAGAACAATTCACCTGTACATGGCAAGTAACTCTCCCCAGTACATACATAGATAGCTGACTCCGTTCAAGTAGGCCTGTGTCTACAGGATCATACACCAAGTATCGGCCTCCAATGTAGTTACCATTTAGTAGGGTACAGTTGGCCGGGTCCATTTTTAGGGGCCTAAAAAAGTTAAACCTATAAAAACCTATGACAAATGAAGTATGGGGAGTGAGTACCGGAGTATCCAGCCAGTTCTGCCAGAGAGCCATAAGTCTAGGAGAAGTTAGGTTTTCATGTATTATTATGGAGTTCACCTGCTCAATCCATGCCTGGTGGGAGTATGAGTTGATAACCAGAATGCTTGGATTCGATTTGCAGGTTCGTTCAGAAAGTGCATCTAAGGATCCAAAAATTGGAAGCTTAATCTCAGCTAGGGAGAGACTTTGTTCAATTAAAAGAAAAACTTCAAAGACAGGTGAGAAAAATGTAAATGAGAAGCTGAGAGAGGAGCTAAAAACACTAAAAATACCCCCACAGATCTATCCTAGAAATTCAATCTAAAATGTAACAATTACACCAAGAAAACCCTCAACTGAGGGAAGAGATAATGACACCAAAGATACAAATGGAGCTCAACAACCAGGAAAGAGAATCAAAGAGGATGATTTATACAAAGTACCCATCAAGGAACAACAGACCGGTGAGACCAATCAGCTTCCGAAATGTAACAAGACAAAGACCAGCAATAGCCAAGACAACTCTACTAATCCTGAGACCACAAATAGTGATGGCCGAACACCCCCCTGTTCAGGTCGCGGTCAAACATCCGAACCTACAGAATGTTCTACAGTGAATGTCGAACACGAAGGACTGAGAGGTGTCTTACCGCATCTGAGTATGAAGATACCGCTCAGTTACTAATATCCGGCATGAGTTCTATGATGAAGTCACGCGGTATTTTAGTAGTGAGACATTCATTCATGTTCCTGGTGTCAGTGGGGTTTCCTGCTGACAGCTGAATGTCAAAAGAATTGTCAGCACTGCCCATCAATTAAAAAAAAGCAAGCCCATCGAGACTGGTATGGATTTTGAGAGGAACCTTCCATGACAATTTTTTTTTAACCCCTTCCATACCGGGCACTTTTACCCCCTTCCTGCCCAGGCCGATTTTCAGGTTTCAGCGCTCTCACACTTTGAATGACAATTGCGCTGTCATACAACATTGTACCCAAACTAAAATGTTATCATTTTCTTCACACAACTAGAGCTTTCTTTTGGTGGTATTTAATCACTGCTGCAGTTTTTATTTTTTTGCTAAATTAACGAAAAACAACCGAAAATTTTGAAAAAACACATTTTTCTTTGTTTCTGTTATAAAAGTTTGCAAATAAATAATTGTTCTTCATAAATTTAGGACGAGATGTATTCTGCTACATGTCTTTGGTGAAAATAACCCAAATTAGGATGTATTTTTTAGTCTGTAGGGAAGTTATAGAGTTTACAAACTATGGGAGATATCTGAATATTGATCAATCCTGAAGTACTGACAGCCAATCTAATTTCTTGAGGACCAAGAATGTCAGAACAGTACAGATATCCCCCAAATGTCAGGACAGTACAAATATCCCCCAATTGTCAGAACAGTACAGATATCCCCCAAATGTCAGGACAGTACAGATATCCCCTAAATGTCAGAACAGTACAGATATCCTCCAAATGTCAGGACGGTACAGATATCCCCCAAATGTCAGGACAGTACAGATATCCCCCAAATGTCAGGATGGTACAGATATCCCCCAAATGTCAGGACAGTACAGATATCCCCCAAATGTCAGAATGGTAGAGATATCCCCCAAATGTCAGAACGGTACATATATTCCCCAAATGTCAGGACGGTACAGATATCCCCCAAATGTCAGGACGGTACAGATATCCCCCAAATGTCAGAACAGTACAGATATCCCCCAAATGTCAGGACAGGACAGATATCCCCCAAATGACCCCTTTTTGCAAATTACACAGTCCAACGTACTTCATAAGAGGCATGGCGAGTTTTTTGAAGTATTTTTTTTGTCAGAATTTTTCGGAAAACGAAAAAATAAAAAAAAATATTTTCACTATGTTTTTACATACTGTCACCAGTGCAGTACAGCATCATCATATAACTGGCATGGCGGTGATCAGGGACACTGACTGGCGACAGTATGAAAAGAAAAAAAAAAAATATATATATATATTTTATTTTTTTTAATTATTATTTTTAATTTTTTATTAATTTTTTTTCTTTTTTAATATTTTTTTTTATATTTTACTATGTCCAAAGTAGTACAATGTTACCATAGTAACATTGTACTACTTTGGGGAAGTGATCAGTATTTTTTTTTTTTTTTACACAATGTGCTTATAGCAAAGAATTACTTTGCTATAAGCAAGCATTTACCTGAATGACATCAATTCATTCAGGGTTTTTTTTTTTTGTGCTTAGCTGTGATTTGGACACAGATAGTCACATGACATGTGCATGTGATCGCTCTGACCATTCACAGCTAGACACACTAGTATACAATGGATGGCATGAATGAAGCCATCCATTGTATACAACTGTCATGTGACCTGCTGTGATTGGTCACAGCAGGTCACATGGTACCAGCAACGGGGCTGGTACACAGATCTGTCATCGGCCATGTTCGAGGTACACGGCCGGTGACAGATTGCGCTGCTGCGCACTCTGCAAGTGCGAAAACTGTGCATGTGTGGGAGGACGCCACCCGGAAATCTACTGCCTTTTTCTGGCCACCAAATAGCTATTGGCCGGATGGCTATTGGTTAAAAATGGCATGGGGGTCCCCCCAAAATCCATACCAGACCCTTATCTAAGTATGCAGCCTGGCAGGTCAGGAAAAGGGTGGAGAGTGCCCCCCTTCCTGAACCATACCAGGACACATGCCCTCAACATGGGGGGGTGCTTTGGGTCGGGAGCCCCCCAAAGCACCTTGTCCACATATTGATGGGGACAAGGGCCTCTTTCCCACAACCGTGTCCTGTGGTTGTGGGGGTCTGCAGCCTGGGGGCTTATTAGAATCTGAAAGCCCCCTTTAACAAGGGGACCCCAAGATCCCAGCACCTCGCCTATGTGAATGAGTTGGCGGTATATGATACTGCTACCCATTCACAAAAAAAAGTGTAGTGTAAAAAGTGATAGGAGTCAGTCTTTGACCAGTCCTTTATTAAAAATAAACATTTTAAAAAAAATGTCCCCCAAAGTAGATGCAACATCAATCACGATGCCGCCGCCACCATCGCTACCCAAAAAAGGGGGAAAAAAGCTCCGCTTGCGACACTGGCTGTCTGACAGCTGGGGCCATGACAACAGTTTTTATATACCCCACCCCCTTGTGACATCACCACACGCTGTGATTGGTCAAAGTATTACAACTGACTTGTGGTTAGGTGCATTGCTTTGTCCAATCACAATGCACTGTCAGGGTGCAGTGCATTGTGGGGCGCGGTGGGCAAACAGCCCACTGAACACCCGTACTTTTTGTGTTTGCCGAACACATGAACGGCCCATGTTCAAATCAAACTTAGGTTCAACTGGAACATGTAGCCCATCCCTACAAACAAACAATCATCAAACCACAAGAACAGCCAACAAACTCCGGATTCTTTTTGTTAATAATAGACTCCAATGGGAAATATCTAAACACCAAACGGCTCTTCCCAGGAACAAGAGACAACAAAATTCAAGTCCAACAACTGAACAAGCGATAGGAGTCATCAATGATCCGTATTTCACCAACCCCAAACATATCATCATACACACCGACCCAAACATATCATCATACACACCGACCCAAACATATCATCATACACACCGACCCAAACGTATCATCATACACACCGACCCAAACATATCATCATACACACCGACCCAAACATATCATCATACACACCGACCCAAACGTATCATCATACACACCGACCCAAACATATCATCATACACACCGACCCAAACATATCATCATACACACCGACCCAAACATATCATCATACACACCGACCCAAACATATCATCATACACACCGACCCAAACATATCATCATACACACCGACCCAAACATATCATCATACACACCGACCCAAACATATCATCATACACACCGACCCAAACATATCATCATACACACCGACCCAAACATATCATCATACACACCGACCCAAACATATCATCATACACACCGACCCAAACATATCATCATACACACCGACCCAAACATATCATCATACACACCGACCCAAACATATCATCATACACACCGACCCAAACATATCATCATACACACCGACCCAAACATATCATCATACACACCGACCCAAACATCCTCCAGGGACAAAAGGAAGCCTCTGAGAATAAACTATTACAACTAACAGAGACCGCACAACAAAAATGTCCTCACTCCAACATCATACTGTCCTCCCTAATTCCAAGGATGGACATAACAAACAATAGAAAACTCAGCGAATCAACACAGAGCTGGCAGATAAAACCAGGTCAGAGCCTACCATTCACCTGACACAACATCATTCCATCATGACCCAACACCTCTATGACTACAAACACCTCAACTAACAAGGGGGCAGTCAACTAGCAAGAGAACCCAAAGACATTGTACTGAATGGAACTCACAACCCGGGATCTGGCACAAACCATCTCAGATGGACACAATGGGGCTGATTTACTAAAACTGGAGTGTGCAAAATCTGGGGCAGCTGTGCATGGGAGCCAATCAGGTTCTGACTTCAGCTTGTTCAATTAAGCTTTGACATAGCTGATTGGTTCCTATGCAGAGCTGCACCAGACTTTGCTCTCTCCAGTGTCTCATTGTCATCACATGCTGTGTCCATAATGACCACCCATCCCCCCTTATCAGCTGGCTTCAATGTTATATCTCCCCTTGCTGCTAATGATGGCAATGCACCTTTCTCCTCAATGGTCCCATTATTAGGATATGACCCCAGAGTTCCTGATTATAGACTGTCATACTTTACCATCTTTATCATCCAAATGAAGAAACATTTCTGCTGCTGAATATGTAGTGGGTGGTGGAAACTTCCATTTTGTCTGTAAACCTCAGACAGACCTACTCAGTGATGTGACTACAGATGATCCCTCAATATCACCTCTCCAAGAATAATGTCCCTTCTATCTAATATTCCTAAAACATCTATACAAGTCCTGTGCCAACAACAACTTCTTCATGATACCTTTAGGGCTAAAGCCCAAACCTTTCCCCAGAAGGTCCATCTTACCCGATGTCAGTCCAGCTGAGGAGAAGGTGAGAATTCCGTCTATTTCTGTTGATGATGAATCATCTGTTGGGATGGTTGGATGAGTGGGAGATCCCTTGTTGCAGAGTTGATGTTTCCTACCTCCCCTGTGGCCGGATCTCTGCTGTTTCCTTGATTCTGATGTACAAAACGAGGCCGGTGTTGTCCCTCTATAGATCCCAACAATGTGCCTCCAGCAGAGGAAGGAAGGGATGGGTCAGAGGCTGTAGAAGAAGCTCTAGTGAGCAGTCTAGATGGACGAGGTGAGTCTTGTGTAGGTGGTGCTCCAAGAGTACACCTGATTAGTAGACGTTTAGATGTTGGACTCCTTCAGCTGCTCGGCTGACAATGCAGACTGCAGTGTAGACTCCACCTGTGTGATCTGTACAGCCAGAACAGGTTCTTCCTTCTGGAGAAATGAAACTCAGAGAACAATGGAGCTTTTGTTTAGGACTTGTGTAAACAGACCATTGAACTCCTCCCTGTCCACAAACAAAGCTGGGGTCAGTTTACCTCCTAGCCCCCGTATAATAAGCTGTGCTTTCTAAGATTCAGCTAAAGCTATCTTTTTACATAGACAAGACAGTTGTCTTTTTAGGAACTTCTCAGGAGGACTTTGATCTGGTGTCATTTACCCAAAAAACCCTTCCCGTCCTCCACTAAGAACACCCCCTTTCTCCCCCCATAGAGGACACCCCTCCCCCACTAAAGACACCCTCTCCACTGAAGATACCTATTCCTCTCTTTTCCTCCTCTGAAGACACCCCTTCCCCTCCTTTCCTGCACTGGGGACACCCTTACCCTTCTGAGGACACTCTCTCCCTTAGTGTTGTCACCCCTCCCCCACTCAAGACACTCTTTCCACTGAGATCACCCCCTCCAGTTTAAGAAGCTCCGGGTAGTTCTGGTTATTAAGGATACGTGTGAATGTGGTAAAACCTTGAGATTGGAAATAATATTTGGCCTTGCTCCAAATTCTGTCAATCAGTGCTAGAGTGGGGAACTGGGCTAGGGCTTTGAACTCACCTGCTTCCAGGCATTCCACTAAATGATCTGTGGACACAATCCCTAGAAGAAGTGAACTGACCGGGTCTGGGTGTGGATTGTCCTGCCAGGCTGGAAAGTGTTGTAACTGGGCCACAATATAATAAAGAGAAGGATTGGGAACCTCGGGGCCTCCCATATATTTAGCCTCCTGTAGAGTTTCTAGTTCAATCCGAGGCGTGGCATCCACCAGATTAAGGAGCCAAACACCATATCCAATCTTCTAAAGATCAGTATAGGAATCCAAACAGGGATGTTGTGCAGAATATAAAGTCATTGAGGGGCCCAGATCATCTTGATTAAGTTACACCTCCCTACCACGGATCGAGGGAGTTTAGTCCAGCTAGTTGTTTTCTGTTGAAATCTTTTAATGAATGGAGGTCAGTTTAGATCTGTATATTTCGATAGAGTGGGGTGAATGATAATACCCAGATATATAAAGGAGGCCACTATTTCCATCCGCACAGCTTCAGGTGGTATGGGATGTGTAAGGGTGTCCAGTGGGAGAAGGGTGGACTTATCCCAATTTATTGAGAAGCCGGAGAAGAAGCCAAATTCACTGATTAATGTCATTAGGTGTGTCAATGACACGCAAATGTATCACCCAAAAACAGAAGGGTGTCATCGTCATAGAACGCTACTTTCTCCATCTGCTCTCCTCTACAAAAACCATTTACCCGGATCCTCTCCAATGGCAGCCACCAGAGGTTCTATCACTATAGCGAATAACAGCGGGGAGAGAGGACAGCCCTGCCGTGTTCCTCTGCCTAGTGTGAATGAGATGGACAGGGCATTGTTAACCCGAATGGGCACAATAGAATAATTGAATCCACAAAATGAAAGTGTCCCCCAGGGTTACATTTCACAAAGACTTGCCAAAGGTATCGCCATTCTACACTGCCAAACACCTTAGCAGCATCGGGAGACAAAATCACTGTCACCCATTGTCATGGACTGCCAGTGCCTCTCCCATCCCCCGCCATATCCCTCCACCCCTCCCTTCCCCCTTGCACATTCTGAAGTCTGGGGAGCTTCCATGGACAATGCTGGGCTGGCCGTTGCCGAGGCAACCTAGCGTCCCACTTGATTTTCAAAACTCTCGCACAGGAAGTAGCCCTTCTCTCTCTGCTCCTGTCCAAGCGGCTGGAACCATATTGCTCCCAGAAAGATGCTGGGAGGCTCGGGTGAGGGGGACTGAGCCTCCCCAGCCATTCCCCCTGCAGACCCCAAAAGGTCAGGACTGTAGCCCTCTACAATACCCCAGGGTTGGGAGTCTCCACAGCTCTGCATGAGCCTTCTCCTCAAAGGTCAGACCCCACAGCTGAGGCCCTGCCAGTCTGTAAGCCTGTCTACTGGGCACCCTTACACCCTGTCTGCTGCTGAGTGCCTGAGAGCTGCTGCTGAGGGAGTCTGCACACTGTCCGTGGCTGCGTGTCCCTGGAGGCTGTCTGCTGCTGAGTGCCCTGGGAGCTGCTGCTGTCTGCTGATCACTGGTTGTCCCTAGAATGCTGACCGCTGGTCATCCCTGTCTGGAGCCGCCTGCCGCTGAGGGTCTGCAAGCTGCTTACCGTGAGTGTCCTGAACTGTCCCCGCTGTGTGCACTGACCACCCATGTCCTGAACTGTCCCCGCTGTGTGCACCGACCACCCGTGTCCTGAACTGTCCTTGTTGTGTGCACTGACCACCTGTGTCCTGAACTGTTCCTGTTGTGTGCACCGACCACCATGTCCTGAACTGTCCCTGTTGTGCGCACTGACCACCTGTGTCCTGAACTGTGTCGGCTGTGCGCACCGACCACCCGTGTTCTGAACTGTCCCCGCTGTGTGCACCGACCACCCGTGTCCTGAACTGTCCCTGTTGTGCGCACCGACCACCCATGTTCTGAACTGTCTCCGCTGTGTGCACCGACCACCCATGTCCTGAACCGTCCCTGTTGTGCGCACTGACCACCTGTGTCCTGAACTGTGCCTACTGTGTGCACCGACCACCCGTGTTCTGAACTGTTCCCGGTGTGTGCACCGACCACTCGTGTCCTGAACTGTCTCCGCTGTGTGTGCACTGACCACCCGTGTCCTGATGGCATGCCCGGAGTATAGCTACCTGTGGTGCCCCTGAGTGTTTGAGCCATCGCTACCTGTTGAGTCCCCGTGAACCCAATGACCCTAGAAAGCTGGGTGGGAGCTGTGCTGTGGCCAGTCTCCACAGCTAGAGTCCCGTTGAGTCCCCGAGGCCCCTGCCCAGGGGTAGATTGCCGCCTGTTGCTCGAGACCCCTGCCCAGGGGTAGATTGCCCCTTGTTGCCCAAGGCCCCTGCCCAGTGGTAGGTTGCCGCCTGTTGCCTGAGGCCCCTGACCAGTGGTAGGTTGCCGCCTGTTGCCCGAGGCCCCTGCCCAGTGGTAGGTTGCCGCCTGTTGCCCAAGGCCCCTGCTCAGTGGTAGGTTGCCGCCTGTTGCCCGAGTCTCCAATCCGCTGTCCAGTCACGGAGGGAGCTCGGCTGAGGCCCCAAGCCTAGGGGGGAGATTGCCTGCCTGTCGCTGAAGACCCCCCGTGCCTGGAATCGTCCCTGGTTTGCGCACACATCACCCTCCCTGCCATTTCCCCATTGAGTGTCTGTCAATTTGTTGCTTTAATAAAGTTTTCTGTGTTCCCCATCTTCTCCGTGTGCTCTGTCCTGCCTACGCTTCCGTTACACCCATATTATCAGAAGGGATTTGAAGGTTAAGATAAAGCCTATGACTATTGATTGCTGTAGATCTGTTAGGAATGAAACCCGACTGATCTGGGTGAATAAGTGTAGAGAGAACCCTAGTTAGTCTGGTCACCAGTACATCAGTAATAATTATGAGGTCTGAGGTCAATAGCGATATGGGCCGGTAGGATTCTGCTAAGGTTGGGTTCCTCCCTGGCTTCAAGTACGACTATTATTGCCACATACATGGGGAGGGAGTTCTGTTCCAATGCCACCTGGAGTATTTTAAGTAGTTCAGGTAGAAGTATTCCCCCAAAAGATTTGTAAATTTCCATGGGCAGCCCATCTCCGCCGGGAGCCTTGGAATTGGAGTATGAAGCTCCAGCCATCTGCAAGTCTTCAGGAGTGAGTGGTGTATTAAGCTTTTGCCTTTGTTGGATAGTAAGTTGAGGAAGTGTTAAAAACTCCCACATGCTAGAGTCATCAGAAGACACTTTGGTAGAGTAGAGCGTTTCATGAAAAGATCTAAAGCCTTGTAAGATGGAGGATGGAGGTATCTGTGACCAATTAAGTCAAGGGCAGTTTTAAAGAAGAGATATGAGAAGATGGTTACTGAGCTTTTGCAATGATTGCGAGAATATGACCCGTCTTTTCCCCCTCCTCAAGGCTTGAGAAGGAAAAAATGTTTATTTTCAGCATGCTGAAGTTGGACAGTGCGCAGAAACTGTTGTGCCGCAAGCACCCCCTCTCTGTATCAGGGTTGTTATTGCTAAGATAGGCTTGTCCTGCCTTAGTTACAGATTGGCCGGCCTCAACCCCCCATTGTCTGGAGTTAGTCTTCATTCTGGAAATTTCTCTGATACACGTGCCTCTAATATATGCTTTCAAAGCATCCCAAACAATCATAGGAGACATTGAGGCCCTGATTTACTATTGTGCCTGGGCGCATATCCGTGGGCGAACGTCTAATTTTTACAAGCGACCGTCTACTTTTACCCCGCAACGAGATTAACTATTGAGCAGCGTCCATAAGTAGACGCCCAATCGAATTTACTAACGAGACACACGCCAGGAATCAGACTCACAAAGCAGACTTGGTAAGAGGCATGTCTAACACCATGAAAAATCACTGCAGAGTTCCCATTGAAATTTGCTTTGCCAAATATCAGGACTTCACTTTAAACAATATCTGCCATTTCAAAAAAAAATTAAGAATGTGTTAAAAATTGTTTTTTAAAAACAAATCAACACAGTAAAAACTAGACGCCCGTGCAGCTTATTTGGCCGATATAAATGCGCATGCACAGAACACATTTTAGACGTCCTCTGTGGGTGCTTGCTTTTTAGCCACTGCTCAGTAGTAAATCTCAGTGTGGAGTCCTCTGACAGCCGGCACTCGGTCGCGTCTCCTGTGTGTGGAGTCCTCTGACAGCCGACACTCGATCACGTCTCCTGTGTGTGGAGTCCTCTGACAGCCGGCACTCGGTCACATCTCCTGTGTGTGGATTCCTCTGACAGCCGGCACTTGGTCGCGTCTCCTGTGTGTGGAGTCCTCTGACAGCCGGCACTCGGTCATGTCTCCTTTGTGTGGAGTCCTCTGACAGCCGGCACTCGGTCGCGTCTACTGCGTGTGGAGTCCTCTGACAGCCGGCACTCGGTCACGTCTCCTGTGTGTGGAGTCCTCTGACAGCAGGCACTCGGTCACGTTTCCTGTGTGTGGAGTCCTCAGACAGCCGGCACTCTGTCGCATCTCCTGTGTGTGGAGTCCTCTGACAGCCGGCACTCGGTCGCATCTCCTGTGTGTGGAGTCCTCTGACAGCCTGTACTCGGTCACGTCTCCTGTGTGTGGAGTCCTCTGACAGCCGGCACTCTGTCGCATCTCCTGTGTGTGGAGTCCTCTGACAGCCGGTACTCGGTCACGTCTCCTGTGTGTGGAGTCCTCTGACAGCCGGCACTCGGTCACGTCTCCTGTGTGTGGAGTCCTCTGACAGCCGGCACTCGGTCACGTCTACTGTGTGTGGAGTCCTCTGACAGCCGGCACTCGGTCACGTCTCCTGTGTGTGGAGTCCTCTGACAGCTGGCACTCGGTCGCGTCTCCTGTGTTTAATAAGAGGAAGGGGAAGAGGCCCTTGTTCCCATCAACATGGGGACAAGGTGATTTGGGGGGGAGCCCCCCTGCCCCAAAGCACCCCCCCATGTTGAGGGCGTGTGGCATGGTATGGTTCAGGAGGGGGGGCGCTCGCTCTCCCCCCCTTTCCTTACCTGCCGGGCTGCATGCTCGGATAAGTGTCTGGTATGGATTTTGGGGGGAACCCCACGCTGCTGTTTTTTTCTTTAATTTCGGCGTGGAGTTCCCCCTTAATATCCATACTAGACCCGAAGGGCTTGGTGTGGATGGGAGGGGGACCCCACGCCGTTTTTTGTTTACATTTTGGGGTGGAGTTACCCCTTAAGATACATACCAGACCTGAAGGGCTTGGTGTGGATGGGAGGGGGGACCCCACGCTGTTTTTTATTTATTATAGTGCTGGTTTTTAAATGTAATTCTCCATTTTTTTTCTTCAGAATAGCTCAGAAATTCACCTGTCACTTCCCCCAGCTAAAATAAAAAGTTTTCTTGGAATTTATATCCCTAAAGGAAACAATGTTTACTTTGAGTTTATTAAAAGATACAAAGTTTTCTGTAACTTCGGGGAAAGTGACTTCTAAGCTTGTGAACTATAGTGAAGAAAAAAAAAAAGGCGGCATTTGCATTTGAAAATCAGTGCCGACATACACTTTGTATTGTGAAAAAAATTATTAATTGTGTAATCCGAGGCATTATTTTCAATGGATTTTCATTCGGAAACCAAAAATTCCCTTAACCGAGGCGTTGGTAAACCGAGGTACGCCTGTATTAGTATTGCAATCCTTTGTATTGGGATACATAGAACCAACATACATCAGAATTGGCAACATAGCACAACATTTGTGTCACATTGGAGACATCTGGCTAGTTACACTGACCTTGCCCAGGGACTTAGGATTGATTCACACCACAGAAAGCAGCATCTTTGCTTTCTGTCTAAATGATCCCTAGAATGTGAATTAGAATGAGGTCTTGTCTGTTCAAACACCTTTAAAGTAGCACCTTATGTGAATGTCAAACGATGGGATGAGATAAGGGCCTGGACTAATGATTGATTGGATAATGCTGGTTTGCACTCCACCCCCTTTTGGGAAAGTTTATCAAACCATGAGAAGAGTGAGCGAGAGAGAGAAAAGGATTAAAAAAAAAAAAAATAAAATAATGGCATGGAGTCCCCCCCCCAAATCCATAACAGACCCTTGTCTGAGCATGCAGATACCGCATGCCTTCAAAGATTTATTTCCTTTGTTGAATTACCTGCTTGGTCACACTAGATGTGATTTAAAATTGTGCTTTTTGTTGGCAATTTCACCGTGTTTTCTGTAGATTTACCAATGAGTTATTGAATTTTCAATTGTGTTTTGCACTGCGGTTTCTATTGTAGTCTATATGTGAAATCGCTACAAAATGCTGAAAAAGTTATACAAGAACAACGTTTGAAATTGTGCTGCAGCAAATCGCTTACGTTAAGACACTCACATCCACATTCATTAGATCAGATATCAGGTACAATTTCAATTACCAAATCGCACCTGAAATCGTACACCCTGGATGCGACTTGGCATGCGATTTGCATGATATGCGACTTACAAATCGTATGCCAAGTTGCACCCTATTGTCTGATATTAGAGCAGTCACATGGGTGCGTTTCCAACACTGATTTCTGAAGTAGTACATGTACTACTTTTGTGACGATTTGCATAGATATCTGTGTCAGATGTCTTGCAAATCACAAGGAAATCGGCATCTTCACTGTAGGTCGCACAATTTTCAAATCGGCTTTGATGTGACCGGGGTGTAAGGCCTTTTTATGTTTGATTTCCTGAATGTTTTTCCTATTTATGGGAAATGTTGCATGCTAGCAAAAGTGAATTGACATTTTCAGTATTGCATGCGAGATGTGGTCATGTGACTGCCTTAACTCATGCGATAATCTGCAGTGAATTGTGCCCATAGGGCCAAGAAATATTGCCAATAGGGTTCCCTTTCACATTCCTGTTCAATGTTCTGTTGTATGCTGCACAGGTACACGTCACTGTGGCTTTTTTTTTTACTCTGATTTATGGGGCCTGCATACCAAGGGTTAACACAGGTGGGAAGAGGATTCATCAGGTGCAAACACTTTCTCTGACCAAATGAATGACAGTGGTGGGTGTGGCCTACCTTATATAAAGAGTTGCAGTAGTGGGTGATTTTTGCCTTGTACAGGCACATTATTTCTGCAAGTCCTTGTCTGTGGTGGTTTGGGGAGGAAGAGATATTGTGGTGAATTGCCCCAGGCCACACTCACGCTGTGTTTGGGGGAGGAAGAGATATTGTGGTGAATTGCCCCAGGCCACACTCATGCTGTGTTTGGGGGGGAAGAGATATTGTGGTGAATTGCCCCAGGCCACACTCATGCTGTGTTTTGATGTGGGCTGTAAATGTTTTGCATGTTCTTCCTTCTAAGGTGTGTTTGTGTGTTATTGTACAATGATTGTGTTTATTATCTTTGCATTGTAATCCTAACACATGTCCATTGCTCTGCTCTTCCAAGTTTTCTTTATTTAGAATGAAATGCAGTTTTCAGACAAACATGGTGAGAAATGTGTGTGTGGGGGATTTGGGGAGGTGGGAGGTGTTTTTATTTTGGCACATATGTATTTTTATATTGATATTTCGATCTGCAGCTTGTTCTGTGGATAAGCCTAAGTGATTCCTATTAACTGTTTGTCTCCTGCTGTATCCTGTGAAAGCCCAGTTCATTAGAGGTATAATCTTTTAGATTGTAAGCTCTTATGAGCAGGACCGTTCTATTTTAGCAACATCAATCCTGCTTTTTTTTTTCTTCACCAAGAAATTGAATGTGCCTACTTGTTGCTGTCCAAATAAATGTGGAATGTGTATTTGATCAAAAAACATTTGGACTATGTATTTTTTGAGGGGATTATTTCATGTTCTAGTTGAATGTAGCACAGTGGCTAAATGGTTAGCACTTCCACCTGGCAGTACTAGGGTCATTGGTTCGAATCCCAGCCATGGCACCTCCTGCCTGGAGTTTGCATTTTCTCCCTGTGCCTGTGTGTTTCCTCCAGGTACTCCGGTTTCCTCCCACACTCTAAAGACATGCTGGTAGGTTAATTGGATCCTGTCAAAATTGGCCCTATATGTGTATGAATGTAAGTTAGGGCTATTAGTACGCCCCTTGAGGGTTAGGGACTGATGTGAATTTACCACATACATGTAAAGCGCTGCGTAAATTGACAGCGCTATATGCAAGTATGTCCAAACTAACAAACCAAAAGCCCCCTATTGCACCACAAGACCATGTTATGTACCAATAAATAGGTCATGTTCAATGTGCAGCTAGCTATTCTTTTTCTACAATCCTCTTAACAGTAATAAATTGGGCCCCCAATTTATGTTGACTTTGGGCCTTTACTGGCAAATATATATTCACCAATGTCATATACACAGTATAGCTGCAAACATACATTCACCAATGTCATATACACAGTAGAGCAGCAAACATACATTCACCAATGTCATATACACAGTATAGCTGCAAGCATACATTCACCAATGTCATATACACAGTATAGCTGCAAACATACAGTCACCAATGTCATATACACAGTAGAGCTGCAAGCATACATTCACCAATGTCATATACACAGTATAGCTGCAAGCATACATTCACCAATGCCAAATCCACAATAGAACTGCAAACATATATTTGCGAATGTCACATACACAATGGAGCCACATGTAAAATTGATATGGTGCACAAATAAACGCCAAGACGGCTGTTGGAGTATGCGCTAGAGCAGCTGTCATACCGGAAATACATCATGACTTTGGCGGCAGGACGTTTGCACACACCCGGAAGTGGTAGTGGGGAGTGTGAGTGGATGGGAGTGTAGTTAGGAGAGTTTAGTGGTCATTTACAAGTCTATGTTTTAGTTTTGTGAATTGTTCTTTTGTGGAATTCAAGACCACATCTGGACATGGCGAGATTGCTGTTCTCCACTGAGGAGCTGATCCTCATTTGCTGCAGAAACATTACTAATAATTGTTGTATTTTCAGTTGAAAACATGTCCAATTCCTAAATCCATTGAGGTACATAGCAGAGGTTCAAGGTTCTTCCTAACTATACAGGTGGCACAGACACAAGCATACACCCAGGGCCACTGTTAGATATCATGGGGCCCCGTACAGCATACCTGACAGCCCCCCACCACCAGAGAAAATATCCAAATTATATTTATGGTAAAATACACTAAAAACTTTTGTTAATGGACATAATCCCAACCATATTCCTGTGAAATCTAAATGATAAAACTGTACTGAGTTCATAAATAAAGCTGTGTGTGTAATGGAGGTCTTGGGGCTCATGGGTGCTGTGGCCTGTAGAGTGGGAATCAGTGGTTGGTTTTTGTGGCTATCGCTGTTTGCAGGCAACCTATGTTACACAATGGAAATGCTGCAGGTCATAATTTGACAAGCATATGGGTGCAGGTGTACAGCCCTGAACACAGACAGTGAGCATTCAGGGCCACTTCCCCACGCCTTCACACCTGTCAGATGACAACCTATGTTCATACAGCTGCTGTGTCCCCATAGTGTAACAGGTGGCTCCAGCCACATAAACAACCCCCTCATTCATGCTGTACAGGCCAGAGGACCTGCCCTGATGAAGTCACGTGTTAAGCGTGATGATACGCGTGGGCGGTGACGCACTTCAGGTCGGACGCCTTCTTTATTTACATTGGACACCCATGCAAGTACATCTGATCTGAGGTTTGATTTACATGTGATGTACAAGATGATTTTAAATGTGAGCGTATTCGATATGTGATACTTTGGTGAATAAATAGTTGTACACTATGCAAGCATTCACTTCTATTTTCTGAGGGATCAAGTGGCTGCAGCCACCTTATGTGCCTGAAGAGGAGATCTGCTGCCCTGTGAGCCTGTGCTGGAATCTGTACATGAGGGGAGGTCAGTGCGGAGAGCTGTGGAGGATTACCTACTATTAAGGGTCCATGTGTTAGTGATCCTGAAGGCCTTTTGACCCTGTGCAGGTCGCAAGAGGGAGGTGAGCGGGGAATTCAGCAATTTTTGGATATCTCTGCACATTTATCAGCACAAAAAAGAAGAATTGCTGTGGACTTTATATATGTTTTTTTGTATATTGTCAGGTGTTTTACACCTCACAGGACTTTATATATTTATTCATTTATTTATGTTTGTTTGCATGATCAGTTCTTAGGTTATGCGTTTATTGGGATGCACATGCGTTTTGTGTTATATGGTGGGAACTGATTTTTAGTTCCGGTGGGAGGTTTTTTAGCACATTGAGTCCTGTTGTGACTTGTTTGATTTGGAGCACTATTGGATCCTATTGGATTACTTGGGGCACCATTTATGGTATTTGGTCCTTTTAGGACCTTGTATTGACACTTGTCACACGGGATTCTTTATGAGTTTTTTGGCACTATTTAATATTGTGTGTTTATGTTATTTGTGTCACTAATTTTGCACTGTTTCACTTATTCATTTATATGTGAAGAATTGTTATGGTGGTAGCGCTGCATCATTTGTGTTTCATTCATCTTTGGAATGGTCAGTGTACCTGTCACCCCTTATATTTGATTACCGTTTCTGAATAAAATGAAGTGATTTTAATACTACTACACTATGGGCACAATCTTTATGGCTTCTTTATGGAGCCTGCAGAGCCTGTGAGGAGTACCAGTCTGAACAAGTACCCAGAGGAAGGGAATCCCTGAAAACAGGTGGCTGACCCTAAAGGAGACCTCTGGAGCTAAGCAGACATCTTCCACCGACTGCAGAGCTGCCCATTCCTAGACGGATGTTCTACAGATAACCATCACACATCATCACCATTAGTCCCTAAGGAGGAATTTTTATATGTGCATTTCGATGCGCATCTGGTGAGCGCACAATCCTACCATTTTCGACAGCTATTATCTACATTGGTGGATTTTGGGATTATTCTTATGTTTTAGACTGATTCCACCCCTCTAGTTTTATTTCAAGTGCTGCACTTTGTATTTTATTTTTCATCATACTTCTAAGGTGTCCTGTGTAGTGTGGTGATAGCACCTCCTCTGGAGGTTCATGTTCTAAGGTGTCCTGTGTAGTGTGGTGATAGCGCCTCCTCTGGAGGTTCATGTTCTAAGGTGACCTGTGTAGTGTGGTGATAGCGCCTCCTCTGGAGGTTCATGTTCTAAGGTGTCCTGCGTAGTGTGGTGATAGCGCCTCCTCTGGATGTTCATGTTCTAAGGTGTCCTGCGTAGTGTGGTGATAGCGCCTCCTCTGGATGTTCATGTTCTAAGGTGTCCTGCGTAGTGTGGTGATAGCGCCTCCTCTGGATGTTCATGTTCTAAGGTGTCCTGCGTAGTGTGGTGATAGCGCCTCCTCTGGATGTTCATGTTCTAAGGTGTCCTGCGTAGTGTGGTGATAGCGCCTCCTCTGGAGGTTCATGTTCTAAGGTGTCCTGCGTAGTGTGGTGATAGCGCCTCTTCTGGAGGTTCATGTTCTAAGGTGTCCTTTGTAGTGTGGTGATAGCGCCTCCTCTGGAGGTTCATGCTCTAAGGTGACCTGTGTA
Organism: Staurois parvus; assembly: GCF_062004578.1. Lineage (NCBI taxonomy): Eukaryota > Metazoa > Chordata > Amphibia > Anura > Ranidae > Staurois > Staurois parvus. Next base: position 1,548,854 of record NW_028318807.1, read on the forward strand.
GTGTGGTGATAGCGCCTCCTCTGGAGGTTCATGTTCTAAGTTGTCCTGTGTAGTGTGGTGATAGCGCCTCCTCTGGAGGTTCATGTTCTAAGGTGTCCTGTGTAGTGTGGTGATAGCGCCTCCTCTGGAGGTTCATGTTCTAAGGTGTCCTGTGTAGTGTGGTGATAGCGCCTCCTCTGGAAGTTCATGTTTTAAGTTGTCCTGTGTAGTGTGGTGATAGCGCCTCCTCTGGATGTTCATGTTCTAAGGTGTCCTGCGTAGTGTGGTGATAGCGCCTCCTCTGGAGGTTCATGTTCTAAGGTGTCCTGCGTAGTGTGGTGATAGCGCCTCCTCTGGATGTTCATGTTCTAAGGTGTCCTGCGTAGTGTGGTGATAGCGCCTCCTCTGGATGTTCATGTTCTAAGGTGTCCTGCGTAGTGTGCTGATAGCGCCTCCTCTGGAGGTTCATGTTCTAAGGTGTCCTGCGTAGTGTGGTGATAGCGCCTCCTCTGGAGGTTCATGTTCTAAGGTGTCCTGCGTAGTGTGGTGATAGCGCCTCCTCTGGAGGTTCATGTTCTAAGGTGTCCTGCGTAGTGTGGTGATAGCGCCTCTTCTGGAGGTTCATGTTCTAAGGTGTCCTTTGTAGTGTGGTGATAGCGCCTCCTCTGGAGGTTCATGCTCTAAGATGACCTGTGTAGTGTGGTGATAGCGCCTCCTCTGGAGGTTCATGTTCTAAGTTGTCCTGTGTAGTGTGGTGATAGCGCCTCCTCTGGAGGTTCATGTTCTAAGGTGTCCTGTGTAGTGTGGTGATAGCGCTTCCTCTGGAGGTTCATGTTCTAAGGTGTCCTGTGTAGTGTGGTGATAGGGCCTCCTATGGAGGTTCATGTTCTAAGGTGTCCTGTGCAGAGTGGTGATAGCGCCTCCTCTGGAGGTTCATGTTCTAAGGTGTCCTGTGTAGTGTGGTGATAGGGCCTCCTCTGGAGGTTCATGTTCTAAGGTGTCCTGTGTAGTGTTGTTATAGCGCCTCCTCTGGAGGTTCATGTTCTAAGGTGTCCTGTGTAGTGTGGTGATAGCGCCTCCTCTGGAGGTTCATGTTCTCAGGTGTCCTGTGTAGTGTGGTGATAGCGCCTCCTCTGGAGGTTCATGTTCTAAGGTGTCCTGTGCAGTGTGGTGATAGCGCCTCCTCTGGAGGTTTATGTTCTAAGGTGTCCTGTGTAGTGTGGTGATAGCGCCTCCTCTGGAGGTTCATGTTCTAAGGTGTCCTGTGTAGTGTGGTGATAGGGCCTCCTATGCAGGTTCATGTTCTAAGGTGTCCTGTGCAGAGTGGTGATAGGGCCTCCTATGGAGTTTCATGTTCTAAGGTGTCCTGTGTAGTGTGATGATAGGGCCTCCTCTGAAGGTTCATGTTCTAAGGTGTCCTGTGCAGTGTGGTGATAGGGCCTCCTATGGAGTTTCATGTTCTAAGGTGTCCTGTGCAGTGTGGTGATAGCGCCTCCTCTGGAGGTTCATGTTCTAAGGTGTCCTGTGCAGTGTGGTGATAGGGCCTCCTATGGAGTTTCATGTTCTAAGGTGTCCTGCGTAGTGTGGTGATAGCGCCTCCTCTGGATGTTCATGTTCTAAGGTGTCCTGCGTAGTGTGGTGATAGCGCCTCCTCTGGAGGTTCATGTTCTAAGGTGTCCTGCGTAGTTTGGTGATAGCGCCTCCTCTGGAGGTTCATGTTCTAAGGTGTCCTTTGTAGTGTGGTGATAGCGCCTCCTCTGGAGGTTCATGCTCTAAGGTGACCTGTGTAGTGTGGTGATAGCGCCTCCTCTGGAGGTTCATGTTCTAAGTTGTCCTGTGTAGTGTGGTGATAGCGCCTCCTCTGGAGGTTCATGTTCTAAGGTGTCCTGTGTAGTGTGGTGATAGCGCCTCCTCTGGAGGTTCATGTTCTAAGGTGTCCTGTGTAGTGTGGTGATAGGGCCTCCTATGGAGGTTCATGTTCTAAGGTGTCCTGTGCAGAGTGGTGATAGCGCCTCCTCTGGAGGTTCATGTTCTAAAGTGTCCTGTGTAGTGTGGTGATAGGGCCTCCTCTGGAGGTTCATGTTCTAAGGTGTCCTGTGTAGTGTTGTTATAGCGCCTCCTCTGGAGGTTCATGTTCTAAGGTGTCCTGTGTAGTGTGGTGATAGCGCCTCCTCTGGAGGTTCATGTTCTCAGGTGTCCTGTGTAGTGTGGTGATAGCGCCTCCTCTGGAGGTTCATGTTCTAAGGTGTCCTGTGCAGTGTGGTGATAGCGCCTCCTCTGGAGGTTTATGTTCTAAGGTGTCCTGTGTAGTGTGGTGATAGCGCCTCCTCTGGAGGTTCATGTTCTAAGGTGTCCTGTGTAGTGTGGTGATAGGGCCTCCTATGCAGGTTCATGTTCTAAGGTGTCCTGTGCAGAGTGGTGATAGTGCCTCCTCTGGAGGTTCATGTTCTAAGGTGTCCTGTGTAGTGTGGTGATAGCGCCTCCTCTGGAGGTTCATGTTCTCAGGTGTCCTGTGCAGTGTGGTGATAGGGCCTCCTCTGGAGGTTCATGTTCTAAGGTGTCCTGTGTAGTATGGTGATAGCGCCTCCTCTGGAGGTTCATGTTCTAAGGTGTCCTGTGTAGTGTGGTGATAGCGCCTCCTCTGGAGGTTCATGTTCTAAGGTGTCCTGTGTAGTGTGGTGATAGGGCCTCCTATGGAGGTTCATGTTCTAAGGTGTCCTGTGCAGAGTGGTGATAGCGCCTCCTCTGGAGGTTCATGTTCTAAGGTGTCCTGTGTAGTGTGGTGATAGGGCCTCCTCTGGAGGTTCATGTTCTAAGGTGTCCTGTGTAGTGTTGTTATAGCGCCTCCTCTGGAGGTTCATGTTCTAAGGTGTCCTGTGTAGTGTGGTGATAGCGCCTCCTCTGGAGGTTCATGTTCTCAGGTGTCCTGTGTAGTGTGGTGATAGCGCCTCCTCTGGAGGTTTATGTTCTAAGGTGTCCTGTGCAGTGTGGTGATAGCGCCTCCTCTGGAGGTTTATGTTCTAAGGTGTCCTGTGTAGTGTGGTGATAGCGCCTCCTCTGGAGGTTCATGTTCTAAGGTGTCCTGTGTAGTGTTGTTATAGCGCCTCCTCTGGAGGTTCATGTTCTAAGGTGTCCTGTGTAGTGTGGTGATAGCGCCTCCTATGCAGGTTCATGTTCTAAGGTGTCCTGTGTAGTGTGGTGATAGCGCCTCCTCTGGAGGTTCATGTTCTCAGGTGTCCTGTGCAGTGTGGTGATAGCGCCTCCTCTGGAGGTTCATGTTCTAAGGTGTCCTGTGCAGTGTGGTGATAGGGCCTCCTATGGAGTTTCATGTTCTAAGGTGTCCTGTGTAGTGTGATGATAGGGCCTCCTCTGAAGGTTCATGTTCTAAGGTGTCCTGTGCAGTGTGGTGATAGTGCCTCCTCTGGAGGTTCATGTTCTAAGGTGTCCTGTGTAGTGTGGTGATAGGGCCTCCTATGGAGTTTCATGTTCTAAGGTGTCCTGTGCAGTGTGGTGATAGGGCCTCCTATGGAGTTTCATGTTCTAAGGTGTCCTGCGTAGTGTGGTGATAGCGCCTCCTCTGGATGTTCATGTTCTAAGGTGTCCTGCGTAGTGTGGTGATAGCGCCTCCTCTGGAGGTTCATGTTCTAAGGTGTCCTGCGTAGTGTGGTGATAGCGCCTCCTCTGGAGGTTCATGTTCTAAGGTGTCCTTTGTAGTGTGGTGATAGCGCCTCCTCTGGAGGTTCATGCTCTAAGGTGACCTGTGTAGTGTGGTGATAGCGCCTCCTCTGGAGGTTCATGTTCTAAGTTGTCCTGTGTAGTGTGGTGATAGCGCCTCCTCTGGAGGTTCATGTTCTAAGGTGTCCTGTGTAGTGTGGTGATAGCGCCTCCTCTGGAGGTTCATGTTCTAAGGTGTCCTGTGTAGTGTGGTGATAGGGCCTCCTCTGAAGGTTCATGTTCTAAGGTGTCCTGTGCAGTGTGGTGATAGTGCCTCCTCTGGAGGTTCATGTTCTAAGGTGTCCTGTGTAGTGTGGTGATAGGGCCTCCTATGGAGTTTCATGTTCTAAGGTGTCCTGTGCAGTGTGGTGATAGGGCCTCCTATGGAGTTTCATGTTCTAAGGTGTCCTGCGTAGTGTGGTGATAGCGCCTCCTCTGGATGTTCATGTTCTAAGGTGTCCTGCGTAGTGTGGTGATAGCGCCTCCTCTGGAGGTTCATGTTCTAAGGTGTCCTGCGTAGTGTGGTGATAGCGCCTCCTCTGGAGGTTCATGTTCTAAGGTGTCCTTTGTAGTGTGGTGATAGCGCCTCCTCTGGAGGTTCATGCTCTAAGGTGACCTGTGTAGTGTGGTGATAGCGCCTCCTCTGGAGGTTCATGTTCTAAGTTGTCCTGTGTAGTGTGGTGATAGCGCCTCCTCTGGAGGTTCATGTTCTAAGGTGTCCTGTGTAGTGTGGTGATAGCGCCTCCTCTGGAGGTTCATGTTCTAAGGTGTCCTGTGTAGTGTGGTGATAGGGCCTCCTATGGAGGTTCATGTTCTAAGGTGTCCTGTGCAGAGTGGTGATAGCGCCTCCTCTGGAGGTTCATGTTCTAAGGTGTCCTGTGTAGTGTGGTGATAGGGCCTCCTCTGGAGGTTCATGTTCTAAGGTGTCCTGTGTAGTGTTGTTATAGCGCCTCCTCTGGAGGTTCATGTTCTAAGGTGTCCTGTGTAGTGTGGTGATAGCGCCTCCTCTGGAGGTTCATGTTCTCAGGTGTCCTGTGTAGTGTGGTGATAGCGCCTCCTCTGGAGGTTCATGTTCTAAGGTGTCCTGTGCAGTGTGGTGATAGCGCCTCCTCTGGAGGTTTATGTTCTAAGGTGTCCTGTGTAGTGTGGTGATAGCGCCTCCTCTGGAGGTTCATGTTCTAAGGTGTCCTGTGTAGTGTGGTGATAGCGCCTCCTCTGGAGGTTCATGTTCTCAGGTGTCCTGTGTAGTGTGGTGATAGCGCCTCCTATGGAGTTTCATGTTCTAAGGTGTCCTGTGCAGTGTGGTGATAGGGCCTCCTATGGAGTTTCATGTTCTAAGGTGTCCTGCGTAGTGTGGTGATAGCGCCTCCTCTGGATGTTCATGTTCTAAGGTGTCCTGCGTAGTGTGGTGATAGCGCCTCCTCTGGAGGTTCATGTTCTAAGGTGTCCTGCGTAGTGTGGTGATAGCGCCTCCTCTGGAGGTTCATGTTCTAAGGTGTCCTTTGTAGTGTGGTGATAGCGCCTCCTCTGGAGGTTCATGCTCTAAGGTGACCTGTGTAGTGTGGTGATAGCGCCTCCTCTGGAGGTTCATGTTCTAAGTTGTCCTGTGTAGTGTGGTGATAGCGCCTCCTCTGGAGGTTCATGTTCTAAGGTGTCCTGTGTAGTGTGGTGATAGCGCCTCCTCTGGAGGTTCATGTTCTAAGGTGTCCTGTGTAGTGTGGTGATAGGGCCTCCTATGGAGGTTCATGTTCTAAGGTGTCCTGTGCAGAGTGGTGATAGCGCCTCCTCTGGAGGTTCATGTTCTAAGGTGTCCTGTGTAGTGTGGTGATAGGGCCTCCTCTGGAGGTTCATGTTCTAAGGTGTCCTGTGTAGTGTTGTTATAGCGCCTCCTCTGGAGGTTCATGTTCTAAGGTGTCCTGTGTAGTGTGGTGATAGCGCCTCCTCTGGAGGTTCATGTTCTCAGGTGTCCTGTGTAGTGTGGTGATAGCGCCTCCTCTGGAGGTTCATGTTCTAAGGTGTCCTGTGCAGTGTGGTGATAGCGCCTCCTCTGGAGGTTTATGTTCTAAGGTGTCCTGTGTAGTGTGGTGATAGCGCCTCCTCTGGAGGTTCATGTTCTAAGGTGTCCTGTGTAGTGTGGTGATAGCGCCTCCTCTGGAGGTTCATGTTCTCAGGTGTCCTGTGTAGTGTGGTGATAGCGCCTCCTCTGGAGGTTCATGTTCTAAGGTGTCCTGTGCAGTGTGGTGATAGCGCCTCCTCTGGAGGTTTATGTTCTAAGGTGTCCTGTGTAGTGTGGTGATAGCGCCTCCTCTGGAGGTTCATGTTCTAAGGTGTCCTGTGTAGTGTGGTGATAGGGCCTCCTATGCAGGTTCATGTTCTAAGGTGTCCTGTGCAGAGTGGTGATAGTGCCTCCTCTGGAGGTTCATGTTCTAAGGTGTCCTGTGTAGTGTGGTGATAGCGCCTCCTCTGGAGGTTCATGTTCTCAGGTGTCCTGTGCAGTGTGGTGATAGGGCCTCCTCTGGAGGTTCATGTTCTAAGGTGTCCTGTGTAGTGTGGTGATAGCGCCTCCTCTGGAGGTTCATGTTCTAAGGTGTCCTGTGTAGTGTGGTGATAGCGCCTCCTCTGGAGGTTCATGTTCTAAGGTGTCCTGTGCAGAGTGGTGATAGCGCCTCCTCTGGAGGTTCATGTTCTAAGGTGTCCTGTGTAGTGTGGTGATAGGGCCTCCTCTGGAGGTTCATGTTCTAAGGTGTCCTGTGCAGTGTGGTGATAGCGCCTCCTCTGGAGGTTTATGTTCTAAGGTGTCCTGTGTAGTGTGGTGATAGCGCCTCCTCTGGAGGTTCATGTTCTAAGGTGTCCTGTGTAGTGTGGTGATAGGGCCTCCTCTGGAGGTTCATGTTCTTATGTGTCCTGTGTAGTGTTGTTATAGCGCCTCCTCTGGAGGTTCATGTTCTAAGGTGTCCTGTGTAGTGTGGTGATAGCGCCTCCTCTGGAGGTTCATGTTCTCAGGTGTCCTGTGTAGTGTGGTGATAGCGCCTCCTCTGGAGGTTCATGTTCTAAGGTGTCCTGTGCAGTGTGGTGATAGCGCCTCCTCTGGAGGTTTATGTTCTAAGGTGTCCTGTGTAGTGTGGTGATAGCGCCTCCTCTGGAGGTTCATGTTCTAAGGTGTCCTGTGTAGTGTGGTGATAGCGCCTCCTCTGGAGGTTCATGTTCTCAGGTGTCCTGTGTAGTGTGGTGATAGCGCCTCCTCTGGAGGTTCATGTTCTAAGGTGTCCTGTGCAGTGTGGTGATAGGGCCTCCTATGGAGTTTCATGTTCTAAGGTGTCCTGTGTAGTGTGGTGATAGCGCCTCCTCTGGAGGTTCATGTTCTAAGGTGTCCTGTGTAGTGTGGTGATAGGGCCTCCTATGCAGGTTCATGTTCTAAGGTGTCCTGTGCAGAGTGGTGATAGTGCCTCCTCTGGAGGTTCATGTTCTAAGGTGTCCTGTGTAGTGTGGTGATAGCGCCTCCTCTGGAGGTTCATGTTCTCAGGTGTCCTGTGCAGTGTGGTGATAGGGCCTCCTCTGGAGGTTCATGTTCTAAGGTGTCCTGTGTAGTGTGGTGATAGCGCCTCCTCTGGAGGTTCATGTTCTAAGGTGTCCTGTGTAGTGTGGTGATAGCGCCTCCTCTGGAGGTTCATGTTCTAAGGTGTCCTGTGTAGTGTGGTGATAGGGCCTCCTATGGAGGTTCATGTTCTAAGGTGTCCTGTGCAGAGTGGTGATAGCGCCTCCTCTGGAGGTTCATGTTCTAAGGTGTCCTGTGTAGTGTGGTGATAGGGCCTCCTCTGGAGGTTCATGTTCTAAGGTGTCCTGTGTAGTGTTGTTATAGCGCCTCCTCTGGAGGTTCATGTTCTAAGGTGTCCTGTGTAGTGTGGTGATAGCGCCTCCTCTGGAGGTTCATGTTCTCAGGTGTCCTGTGTAGTGTGGTGATAGCGCCTCCTCTGGAGGTTCATGTTCTAAGGTGTCCTGTGCAGTGTGGTGATAGCGCCTCCTCTGGAGGTTTATGTTCTAAGGTGTCCTGTGTAGTGTGGTGATAGCGCCTCCTCTGGAGGTTCATGTTCTAAGGTGTCCTGTGTAGTGTGGTGATAGGGCCTCCTATGCAGGTTCATGTTCTAAGGTGTCCTGTGCAGAGTGGTGATAGCGCCTCCTCTGGAGGTTCATGTTCTCAGGTGTCCTGTGTAGTGTGGTGATAGCGCCTCCTCTGGAGGTTCATGTTCTCAGGTGTCCTGTGCAGTGTGGTGATAGGGCCTCCTCTGGAGGTTCATGTTTTAAGGTGTCCTGTGTAGTGTGGTGATAGCGCCTCCTCTGGAGGTTCATGTTCTCAGGTGTCCTGTGCAGTGTGGTGATAGCGCCTCCTCTGGAGGTTCATGTTCTAAGGTGTCCTGTGCAGTGTGGTGATAGGGCCTCCTATGGAGTTTCATGTTCTAAGGTGTCCTGTGTAGTGTGATGATAGGGCCTCCTCTGAAGGTTCATGTTCTAAGGTGTCCTGTGCAGTGTGGTGATAGGGCCTCCTATGGAGTTTCATGTTCTAAGGTGTCCTGTGCAGTGTGGTGATAGGGCCTCCTCTGGAGGTTCATGTTCTAAGGTGTCCTGCGTAGTGTGGTGATAGCGCCTCCTATGGAGTTTCATGTTCTAAGGTGTCCTGTGTAGTGTGGTGATAGGGCCTCCTATGGAGTTTCATGTTCTAAGGTGTCCTGTGTAGTGTGGTGATAGCGCCTCCTCTGGAGGTTCATGTTCTAAGATGACCTGTGTAGTGTGGTGATAGCGCCTCCTCTGAAGGTTCATGTTCTAAGGTGTCCTGTGTAGTGTGGTGATAGCGCCTCCTCTGGAGGTTCATGTTCTCAGGTGTCCTGTGCAGTGTGGTGATAGGGCCTCCTCTGGAGGTTCATGTTTTAAGGTGTCCTGTGTAGTGTGGTGATAGCGCCTCCTCTGGAGGTTCATGTTCTCAGGTGTCCTGTGCAGTGTGGTGATAGCGCCTCCTCTGGAGGTTCATGTTCTAAGGTGTCCTGTGCAGTGTGGTGATAGGGCCTCCTATGGAGTTTCATGTTCTAAGGTGTCCTGTGTAGTGTGATGATAGGGCCTCCTCTGAAGGTTCATGTTCTAAGGTGTCCTGTGCAGTGTGGTGATAGGGCCTCCTATGGAGTTTCATGTTCTAAGGTGTCCTGTGCAGTGTGGTGATAGGGCCTCCTCTGGAGGTTCATGTTCTAAGGTGTCCTGCGTAGTGTGGTGATAGCGCCTCCTATGGAGTTTCATGTTCTAAGGTGTCCTGTGTAGTGTGGTGATAGGGCCTCCTATGGAGTTTCATGTTCTAAGGTGTCCTGTGTAGTGTGGTGATAGCGCCTCCTCTGGAGGTTCATGTTCTAAGATGACCTGTGTAGTGTGGTGATAGCGCCTCCTCTGAAGGTTCATGTTCTAAGGTGTCCTGTGTAGTGTGGTGATAGCGCCTCCTCTGGAGGTTCATGTTCTAAGGTGTCCTGTGTAGTGTGGTGATAGCGCCTCCTCTGGAGGTTCATGTTCTAAGGTGTCCTGTGTAGTGTGGTGATAGCGCCTCCTCTGGAGGTTCATGTTCTCAGGTGTCCTGTGCAGTGTGGTGATAGGGCCTCCTCTGGAGGTTCATGTTTTAAGGTGTCCTGTGTAGTGTGGTGATAGCGCCTCCTCTGGAGGTTCATGTTCTCAGGTGTCCTGTGCAGTGTGGTGATAGCGCCTCCTCTGGAGGTTCATGTTCTAAGGTGTCCTGTGCAGTGTGGTGATAGGGCCTCCTATGGAGTTTCATGTTCTAAGGTGTCCTGTGTAGTGTGATGATAGGGCCTCCTCTGAAGGTTCATGTTCTAAGGTGTCCTGTGCAGTGTGGTGATAGGGCCTCCTATGGAGTTTCATGTTCTAAGGTGTCCTGTGCAGTGTGGTGATAGGGCCTCCTCTGGAGGTTCATGTTCTAAGGTGTCCTGCGTAGTGTGGTGATAGCGCCTCCTATGGAGTTTCATGTTCTAAGGTGTCCTGTGTAGTGTGGTGATAGGGCCTCCTATGGAGTTTCATGTTCTAAGGTGTCCTGTGTAGTGTGGTGATAGCGCCTCCTCTGGAGGTTCATGTTCTAAGATGACCTGTGTAGTGTGGTGATAGCGCCTCCTCTGAAGGTTCATGTTCTAAGGTGTCCTGTGTAGTGTGGTGATAGCGCCTCCTCTGGAGGTTCATGTTCTAAGGTGTCCTGTGTAGTGTGGTGATAGCGCCTCCTCTGGAGGTTCATGTTCTAAGGTGTCCTGTGTAGTGTGGTGATAGCGCCTCCTCTGGAGGTTCATGTTCTCAGGTGTCCTGTGCAGTGTGGTGATAGCGCCTCCTCTGGAGGTTCATGTTCTCAGGTGTCCTGTGCAGTGTGGTGATAGCGCCTCCTCTGGAGGTTCATGTTCTAAGGCAGTGGTGGGCAACCTTTTTTTTCAACTGAGCCAAATCTCGCCAAAACCACGATTGAAATTTATTTTGAGAGCCACATTTTTAAAACTGAAAATACATAGGATGGTACACTGTTTTTAGTTTCAATAAGTTTTTATTGAGAATATTCTGCATACAAGTATCCACATAGGTCGGGAGGATACAAATAACACAACTAATAAAACAAAAACTTTAGAACGATATTATTTATCGATAACGTTAAATTCCGTAAAATTTGCCTTACAATGTAGAGAAAATGACATCCTGACAATGACTGACAAAGTCACAACCACTAATGTGAACATTGGCCTTGCATTTCCTTGGATAGTTTGAGTAAGTCAGGTTTGTATGTTGTTGTTTTTAATTTTAGGCACGATTCCAGGTTCTCATCGATGAGACGATTTCTCGATTTACTCTTGATAAGGTTCATGCTTGAAAATGATTGTTCGCATAAATATGTAGACCCGAACAAGGAAAGAACAGCAAACGCTAGCTTTTTTAGTTGATTATATGAGTCAGGAATACTATTCCAGGTGTTAAAAATCAACATATCTTCCTTCTCCAGGTCTTTCAAAGCAGACCACTTGTTATGTGAACTAAGTTCACATTTGTTTTTCTCCAATCTTTCTAAATCAGCACAAAGATGTTCAAATTTCGAGCTCCACAGTTCTTTGTTTTTTAAATCCAGCAATTGCATTTCAAAGTTGCCAATGTCAATATTAAAGGGAGAAAAATTTAATTCCGTTACAGTGGCATCCAGAGGTTTTTTAACAAAGGCCAACGTCGCTTTGCTGTTTCTGAATTCCTGAAACCTCTTGAGAAAAGCTTCCCTCATATTTAAAAGTGCTGTTTTAAAATAGGTAATGTCAATATCAGAATTATTTTCTTGGCGATGTTTCAACAGGCTTGGAAAGTGAATCAAAGTTTCTCTGTCAAAATCTTGAGCAAAAACAGATAATTTGTTTTCAAACGAAATAACTTCTTCTAACATCGAAAAAATTGTGTTTCCTTTCCCCTGTAGTTTATGATTAAGCTGATTTAGATGGGAAGTAACATCCACCATGAAATACAGTTTTTGGGTCCACTGATCGTTTGTTAATTCTGGATAGTGAACACCCTTCCCGAGGAAAAATGCTTTGATTTCTGATAATAAGGAAGCAAAACGTTTCAAAACGTTTCCTCTTGATAACCAACGTACCTTGTTATGCAGCAGAAGATCTGCGTACTCACTCTCAATTTCAACTAAAAATTCTTTAAATTGGCGATGATGAAGAGCTTTAGCTACAATGGAGTTGATCATCTTAGTCACCAATTCCATAACTTTGCACATTTCTTCTGGAAATGTCTGCGCACAAAGTGCTTCTTGATTTATGATGCAATGGTATGTAAGTATCTCGTGACTCATTTTTTCTTTCATAATAGCAACAAATCCATTTCTTACACTGGTCATACTTTTTGCCCCGTCTGTTGCAATTGAGACGATTTTATCAAGTGGAATATGATATTTTTCAATGCAACCAATTACAGCATTTGCTATATCCTCTCCACGTGTTTGACCTTTCAGTGGCAATAATCCTAAAAGTTCTTCTTTAGGACCTGTAGCTGACATAAATCTTACAAAAAGTGAAACTTGAGCTGTATCATTTAAGTCACAAGACTCGTCAACTGCTATTGATAAAGCTGAAACCACTTTAAGATCATCAACTTGTTGGTTGGTTATATTGGAAGACATTTTGGCTGTTCTATCCTTCACTGTTTTAGCAGACAATGGCAACTCTTTAATTTTTTTTAGAATTTCTTCTTTGTTCTTAAAATCCCTGAATAACTCTTCTGATGCACTTATAAAACAACGTTTTATGTATTCGCCATCTGTATATGGTTTGCCTCTCTTAGCAATCTCTTGACTAACCGCAAAACTTGCAAAATTAACATAGTTGGAAGACTGCACCCGCTGATTAAATGCAGAACTTGATTTTTCTTGACTCTTCAGAAGTTCCTCAACTGCTTTCTTCCTTGCATCACCAACAGGATATTTATTACTAAAGGACAAGTGTTTTGTTGTAAAGTGTCTCTCCAAATTAGATTTTTTGTTATGCGCCAATTTTTCTTTACAAATAAGACAGGTCGGAAAGCCATTTACGTTCTGAAACGCGAAAGTCTCGGTCCATTCCACTTTAAATTCACGGTTTTCGTCTTCCGTTTTTCGTTGTTTTTTCTTTGTAGCCATGTCAAACAGGGCACCTATAAAAATGTTTCATTTCAAAATAAAGCCACCAACACCAAACCGGCATCCTTAATCACATAAAAGAAGTAATATTGGATGACACACTGTTATTTATCTGTGGATGATGCACTGTTATGGGGGATCTGTGGATGACGCACTGTTATGGGGGATCTGTGGATGATGCACTGTTATGGGGGATCTGTGGATGACGCACTGGTATTTATCTGTGGATGACGCACTGGTATTTATCTGTGGATGATGCACTGTTATGGGGGATCTGTGGATGACGCACTGTTATGGGGGATCTGTGGATGACGCACTGTTATGGGGGATCTGTGGATGACGCACTGGTATTTATCTGTGGATGACGCATATATGGCATCTTATGTGTGTGTAAATAGTATTATAAAATGAGTGGGGCTCATCATGGATATTTTAAGCAGGGTTCTCCACCTTGATGGATACACCCAAACAGTAGGCAAGAAGTAAAAGTAATAAAACAGGCATGCACACATGGCACTGGCTCTGCAGTCAAGTTGAATAAAAGTAAAAAATGACAACATAAAATGAAATAAAAATCAAGATACAACTAAAAAAGTACATATAAAAGTATGTGAAAACACACTGAAATAGTCCTCACTGGTACTGTTATATATTGACCTCAGAACCTGGCCACTAACTTATTTTGTTGGCTCCTAGATTACGATATTCCGCAATTTTATGTCCACACCCCCCTTTTCACATCAACCCTTTTTATGTCAATCCCACAATGTCACATTTCTCCCCTCGTGTCACATTTCACCCCCTCATGTCACATTTCAACCCCTCATGTCACATTTCTGCCCCTCTTGTCACATTTCTGCCCCTCGTGTCACATTTCTCCCCCTCGTGTCACATTTCTCCCCCCTCATGTCACATTCCCCCCCCCCCCCCATGATGGCCATCAAGCCTTTCTTTTTACCCTGCCCTGTTCACATCTCTCATTTCCATAGTTAGGCACACTTAATTCATAATCACCACCCCCCCCTCCCATGATGGCCATCAGTCACCCCTTTCTTTTTGCCCTGTTCACATCTCTCATATGAGTACATAATTCATAATCATCCCCTTGTCTCTCCCTGGCCCTGCCCACATCTCTCATTTCCAAGTTCCAGAGGCATATGGTTCATATTCATCCCCTCCCCCCCCCCAACCCTTCCTTTTTCTGTCACAGAAATTGAGTCCCCAGAGGCAGGCAGGCCAGGCCATTGCTACACCTACCGGATGACACGCTGATGATTTGGGAGGCACAGTCTTCTTCTGAGGGCAGCAGACAGAGAGAGGATGCTGCCTCGCCGCTGCAGCGCTACACAGAAAGTCACGCCCCCCCTATACCACATGACCCGACTGGAGCTGTGTAGAGCCGGCTGCCGGGGCTGCACACAGGGCGCGCACTGACAGAGGCTAGCTGCAGAGTCCTGACTTTTGGGGCGGCAGCCCGAGAGGAGGGAGGGGAGCGGGCGCCCGGCACACAGAAGAGCCGCATTAAAGTGTGTAAAGAGCCACATGTGGCTCGCGAGCCGCGGCTTGCCGACCACTGTTCTAAGGTGACCTGTGTAGTGTGGTGATAGCGCCTCCTCTGGAGGTTCATGTTCTAAGGTGACCTGTGTAGTGTGGTGATAGCGCCTCCTCTGGAGGTTCATGTTCTAAGGTGTCCCGTGTAGTGTGGTGATAGCGCCTCCTCTGGAGGTTCATGTTCTAAGGTGTCCTGTGTAGTGTGGTGATAGCGCCTCCTCTGGAGGTTCATGTTCTAAGGTGTCCCGTGTAGTGTGGTGATAGCGCCTCCTCTGGAGGTTCATGTTCTAAGGTGACCTGTGTAGTGTGGTGATAGCGCCTCCTCTGGAGGTTCATGTTCTAAGGTGTCCTGTGTAGTGTGGTGATAGCGCCTCCTCTGGAGGTTCATGTATTGAGGGATCGTCCACCTTTATGCTTTTCCTTCCAAAAACACTGTTTTATCTCACCAAAATGTATTCTCTTTTTTCGTTGATATGTGTTTGTACAAATCTGCTAGGCCTTCCCTAAGTTTCCTCTCCAAATCAGAATACAATGAAAGTGTTGTGAATGCAGATAACAATCTCTCTGCACCTCCAATATCCTTCTCCAATGATAACATCTGTTTATTATATTCCGGAGCCAATATGGACATCATTTGCTGTGAGCATGATTTTAGGCTTTCCTCTCGTTCCCTCTTGAATTCCTCACTTACTTTTTCAATGTTGGGAAAGATCTGGATCCTCCACCCAAGTGGGTTGATCTTTTCTCGGGCATACTTATCGAATGTTTTATTATGCCAAAAAAAGTGCCGATTTCTTTTCCAAGAGCTTTCCCAACCTCAAAAACAGTGAATACATTTCTGTTTCAGTTTGTTCTTTCTGGGAAAAGTCCGTCTGATAAGAAAACATCAAATGTAGCCATTCTTGACCCCGGAACTCACTCATATTGATGGATCCACAATCCCATTCCAACAAATGTAACACTTCAATGGCAGACGATGTGCACTGTACAGAGGGAAACATGTAAATAATATTCTTTGTAATGTGTAAACGATGATCGGGTTCCTTCATTGTTATATTTAATAAAAGCTCTTTTCTTATTATCTGTAGCTTTTGTAACTTTGGCCGTAAGCCACATAGGTTGGATTTTTAGCCTTTTATACTTGTTGCCCATGGGAATATATTTTGCAGTGTGGTCACATACAGTCTTTTTGAAGAACTCCCATTTCTGTGTTGTGTTCATCAATGCCAATATTCCCTAACCATCTAAGTAATGGAAAGCAAATCTCAGCCTTTAAAAATTAGCTCTCTTAAAGTTCAGCATTTTTTTTCCCGTATGTGCTCGCTGTTTACAGCTAACAATACATGAAATCATGTTATGGTCACTGCTACCCAGATGTTCTTTTCTATGGACATTCGTAATAAGATCTGCATGGATGTAGATGACCAGGTCCAGCAGAGCATCATTCCTAGTTGGGGCCTCTATGAACTGGACCATAAAATTGTCCTGTTGTAGGTTTATACATTTTTTTCCTTTTTACTGTTCCTGCAGAACCATTACTCCAGTCACTTTCCGGGTAGTTACCATCCCCCATTATTATCACTGTCCCAGCCCTTGAAGCCCTTTCCATCTGTGGGAGGAGCTGAGTCTCCACCTCCTCATTAACACTGGGAGGCCTATAACAAAATCCAATGATGACCTTTGTAGTACCACCCCCCATGTGCAGTTCCACCCATAATACTTCAGCCTCATCACACTCTCCATCAACTAGGTCCTCTTTCACACTCGCTCTGAGATCACTTCTCACATAGAGACAGACACCACCACCTTTCCTATTTCCCCCGTCTCTCCGAAAGAGAACCTAGCCAGGAATATGAATGGCCCAGTCATGTGAAGAATGAAGCCAAGATTCAGCAATACCAATTCAATCCTAGTTCTCTTCATGCGCCAAACCTTCCAACTCACCTATTGTGCTGGGCACACTTCTGGCATTGGTGAACAAACACTTTCATTCACTGACACCTTGTTCATTCACCGACACCTTGTTTACATGGATTTTGTGTATTTTTTATTTTCATACCAATGGTACCATTTCCACTGGTTGTTTGTAACATGGGAACCTTCTTATCATCTGCCATAGCCCTCTTCCATCTTTTCCCATTCCACCCCCCAATAAGTACTGACCCGTCTGATCTGTCTACCCCGTTATAATCCCTGATGTACAGGAAGACAGGACTTCAGTGAGGAACATTTCCCTCACTCAGGACAGGAATGTGGCTTCTCCCCCGTATGAGATCTTTGATGTATGTGAACATGGGACTTCTGTGAAAAACATTTCCCCCACTCAGGACAAGAATATGGCTTCTCCCCCGTGTGAGATCTCTGATGTGTGTAAAGATTGGACTTCACTGAAAAACATTTCCCGCACTCAAGACAAGAATACGGCTTCTCCCCTGTGTGAGATCTCTGATGTCTGTAAAGATTGGACTTATCTGAAAAACACTTTCCACACTCAGGACAGGAAAGTGGCTTCTCCCCCATGTGAGATCTTTGATGTGTGTAAAGATGGGACTTCACTGAAAAACATTTCCCACACTCAGGACAAGAATACGGCTTCTCTCCCTTGTGAGATCTTTGATGTGTGTAAAGATGGCACTTCTGTGAAAAACATTTCCCACACTCAGGACAGGAAAATGGCTTTTCCCTCGTGTGACATCTCTTATGTCTGCGAAGACTGGACTTATCTGAAAAACATTTTCCACACTCAGGACAGGAATACAGCTTCTCACCTGTGTGGGATCTTTGATGTGTGTAAAGACTGGTCTTCTCTGAAAAACTTTTCCCACACTCAGGACAGGAATACGGCTTCTCACCTGTGTGAGATCTTTGATGTGTGTAAAGATGGGACTTCTGTGAAAAACATTGCCCGCACTCTGGACAGGAATACGGCTTCTCCCCTGTATGAGATCTCTGATGTTTATGAAGATTGGACATCTCTGAAAAACATTTCCCACACTCAGTACAGGAGTACGGCTTCTCCCCCGTGTGAGATCTCTGATGTGTTTGAAGACTGGAATTATGTGAAAAACATTTCCCACACTCAGGACAGGAATACGGCTTTTCCCCTGTGTGAGATCTTTGATGTCTGTAAAGATCAGACTTCCTTGAAAAACATTTTCCGCACTCAGGACAGGAATATGACTTCTCCCCTGTGTGAGATCTATGATGTCTGTAAAGACTGGACTTCAGTGAAAAACCCTTCCCGCACTCAGTACAGGAGAATCTCTTCCCTGTTGGAAGGCCGGCCCGGTCCCGCACAGTCTGAGGTTCCTCAGGATACGAGGAATCCGATGGTCCATCTACACTGGGTGGTGCCGGATGGACATTGGAGGGAGCCGGGTTTTCTCCTGGACTATACTGTGTGATGTCCTCATCTTCTACTTTCCAGTCTGGAGACAAAGTGAGACAATCCTCGGAGGTTTTCCTCATCTCCCGGCCATGGACTAAAATACAAAGACAAAGAGGATTACTAGACAGGAGCTGATTGGTTCCCCCAAACCAGGACTCCGCCCACATCAGGCAGCTTGGTCTCTGGAGAGCTTACAATTCCACCCTCAAGGGAACTAGGAAATGGCTCCTCTGATCTCCTACCAGGTCATTTCTTTATTCATGGACCTTAGTCAGAGAGTGAGGAAACAACCAGAACTGTCTTTTATAGGAGGGACAGTGATGAGGGGATTATAGGACGAGGGTCCCCACCCCCTCTATCACTCATCACCATCTTCCCAACACAAGAAGTACTGCACTTCCTTATTTACTCCATGATTTAGTCATGAAGAACAGCGGGGCTGAGCCCCACCAGAGGTCAGAGAGTGAGGATGGGGGGAGAACAACCAAGATGAAGACTGGACTGATCCTGAAGACCACCATCATTGGGGTATTGACTCCTCCCTCATTATCACTTTCTGTTTAACCACTTCCCGACCGGCCGTTGTATATAAACGGCCGGACGGTGGCACTGCAGGGTCGGGTGGCCGTCAATAAACGGCCTCCCCGCACCCTGCTTGTGCGCGCTCCCTGGGAGCGCGCAGCACCGCGATCCGGTGCCCGCCGTGTCCTCCGGACACAGTGAAACACCGATCGTCGGACGGGACCTCTGTACGAGGTCCCGATCATGTGATCACTGATTGGCCAATCAGTGATCACATGCAAAGTAGTAAGCAAGATGTCACTTGTGACATCATTGCTTACTACGTGTGAAATCTGTGAATGATCACAGAGGTCACATGGTACAAGGCTATTCACAAAAGCCTTGTACCATGTGACAGGATGTGACCAATCACAGCTCACTCAGTTCTTCTCAATGAGTGCAGGAATGCACACAGAGAGAAAGAGAAATGATTGCTTTTACATCCTATATGGGTGTAAAAGCAATCAGTGTAAAAAAAAAAAAAAAAATCTTCATCACCCCTCACAAGTAGTACAGTGTCACCATGGTGACACTGTACTGCTAGGGTGACAGTATGTAAAAAATAAAAATAAAAATAAAAAATAATAATATAAAAAAATAAAATAAAAATGTAAAAAAAATGTTTAAAAATTATAATTTTTGCTTATAAACTAATTTGGATTTTTTTTTTTTTTACTAAAAAGACAACGGAATAAATTTTGGCTAAGATTTATGATGAAATATTATTGATTTGCAAAATTTTATAAAAAAAAAACTTTTTTTCAAAATTTTTGGACATTTCATTTACATAGCAAAAAAAATACAAATCCCAGTGGTGAATAAATACCACCAAAATAAAGCTTTATCTATCTCAAAAAAATGGTAAAAAATTAATTTGGGTACAGTGTTGCATGACCGCGCAATTGTCATTCAAAGTGTGATAGCGCTAAAAGCTGAAAATTGCCCTGGTCAGGAAGGGGGTAAAAGTGTCCGGTCTGGAAGTGGTTAAGGGTCCAAAGTTGGAGGATGTTATCACATTATTATCACCATGTAAAAGTCTGTGCTCCAATCACATCATCCGATATAAAATGTCTAGCTGGTAGGAAATGGGTGTAACAAAAGAGAATCCATATTATGTGTGTATATATAGCAGTGGGGGGAGGGGGAGAGCAGAAGTCAGGACTATGGAATGTACAACATAGAGTATATAGTGCAGGGGTCAGGAGGATGTAATGTACAACATAGAGTATATAGTGCAGGGGTCAGGAGTATGTAATGTACAACATAGAGTATATAGTGCAGGGGTCAGGAGTATGTAATGTACAACATAGAGTATATAGTGCGGGGGTCAGGAGTATGTAATGTACAACATAGATTATATAGTGCGGGGGTCAGAAGTATGTTATGTACAACACAGAGTATATAGTGCGGGGGTCAGGAGTATGTAATGTACAACATAGAGTATATAGTGCAGGGGTCAGGAGTATGTAATGTACAACATAGAGTATATAGTGCAGGGGTCAGGAGTATGTAATGTACAACACAGAGTATATAGTGCAGGGGTCAGGAGTATGTAATGTACAACATAGAGTATATAGTGCAGGGGTCAGGAGTATGTAATGTACAACAGAGTATATAGTGCAGGGGTCAGGAGTATGTAATGTAAAATATAGAGCATACAGTATAAGGGTGAGGACTCATAATATTGGTATTCAGCAAACCATAGAAGTTTAAATGTTTACTGTAGACAAGTTGCAGAGATCCCACACCGCTGCCTCCCATCTCCTGAGACTGCACTCAGTGACTTGTAACTCTGGGAGGATTGTTCTGACAGAGATCTTACTAGACCCAGACATGAAGTAAAAGACTCAAAGCACACCCCCCAGGTGCCTAGGTCTAGTACACTTATGGTGAAAATGAACATTTTTCTGCCAGCTGAACCCCAGAACCTCCATAAATCCAGTCTAGATACATAAATTGTGTCTGCAGCACAGAGAAGGAAGATTATCCGAGAGAAATCCAGGAATACAGGACGGGGAACACAGCTCAGGAAAGTGACCAGGGGATTACAGGCTGATATCACCCAGTCCCCGCCCTACTCTGGACCAATCAGTGAGCAGTATGGGTGGAGGAATGGATTTAGTGTTCATGACCCACCTGTGCTGATCTCTGTAGGAGTGTCCTCCTCTATAAATGTCCCCGTTATTCCATCCTCCTCCATAGACTGCTGATCATCCCTCACATACGCCTCTTCTTCTTCTGCTTTTATCTCAACTTTTATATCTATCAGATCTTCATCCTAATAAAATAATAATAGAAGAGTTCATCTGTAAAACATAAACTCCAATATTATGGCATCACATAAAAAAAAAATCACTTCTATGAGTCCATGTTCTTAATGCTCCATCCCACCAACCTTGTAATAGTGAGGGATGGTGTAACCTTCCTGTGTGGAATCCCGGGAATACAGAGGACGGGGACATCTCTCTGGTGGGTTCCTGGTATTAGGTGGCTCCATCATATCCTTGTGTCCTTCTGAAAACTCCTCCATCACTCCATACTCCTCATCCTCCTCTTTATACTCTTCTTTAACATCAATATTCTCATCCCCGAGGATTCCACTCTGAAAGATATAATAAAACATTCATTGTAACAAACATGCTGTGTATAAATCACAACTACCAATAATTGTCATCATCTACCTGATGATGGTGAGGGATGGTGTGACCTTCCTGTGTGGAATCCCGGGAATACAGAGGACGGGGACATCTCTCTGGTGGGTTCCCATGACTGGATCCATCTGTAGGAAACACACACACTGACTGAATCCATTGTTTCTATGTGTTTATCAGATGATGGGGGATCTAGGTGGATCCTCCGTACTGCTCTCTCCTTTACAATAAAGTCTCCTCTTACCCGGTGATGTGAGGGGCGGCTGATTGTCCATCATGACGTCCTTGTAGAGATCCTTGTGTCCTTCTAAATATTGATGTGTATCATCATCTGCTGGAGATAAAAGACGTCATAGTGACTATGGAGAAAGAGGATGGACAAGACTATGGAGGAAGAGGACAGACATAACGGGGGTGTTACTGGGTGTAAATATAACATCCTATTACCTCCTCTACTGCCATGTCCAATAACGCCTCCGATCTCCTTCACATCGAATGGAACTTCCTGTCTTTATTCATCACCTCCCCAAAATGCCTCTTCCACTCCTCCTTCTCATTTTCCTCTCCTCCATTCCCAAAATCCATTCACTATATCCCTCTGCCCCTCCCAAACAATTGTATTATGTGTCCTCACTGCTTCCTTCGCCCCTCTATGGCACCCACCACCTCCTCCTAATACTCCACTCTCCCACTGACCCGAACACCTCCACTAGTAGTTTCTCACGCTCCTGCACATCCCGCTCCCATGCCACCTTTCTAATCCTTCCCCTCCTCATAACCGCGGGGGACATCTCCCCGAATCCTGGCCCTCCACCACCTCCCTCACCCGCACAACACCCTCCCGCCTCCACCCCCGCAACTTAGTATCTGTTCCCCTGCTCCCTAAAATCTCCCCCCTGTTTTTATGTGCACTCCTGAACGCCCGATCAGTGTGCAACAAGCTTAGCGCCATCCACGACCTCTTTGTTTCCCGCTCCCTCAACCTCCTGGCGATTACGGAAACCTGGATCCAGCCCACTGACTCTACCTCCCCTGCTGCGTCCGACTATTCTCCCCAACCCCCCTGAAGATTGCTGTGATATACCGGCCTCCTGGATCCATATCCCGCTTCCTGGATGACTTCTCCTCCTGGCTACCCTTCTTCCTCTCCTCTGAGCTACCCACCATCATCCTTGGGGATTTCAACATCCCTGTCAACCTCGACAACCCGGCCACATCCCATCTCCTCCACTTAACCTCCTCCTTTGCACTTGCACAGTGCATACAATCCACCACCCACTCTGACGGTAATATCCTTGATCTTGTCTTCTCCAACCGCTGCGCTCCCCACAACCTCACTAACACCCCCTTCCCTCTCTCTGACCACAACCTGATTACCTTCTCTATCTCCTCGTCCTCCAACGCCTACCCCTCCAAATGTCACACTACTACCAGCCGTAACCTCCGCAACCTCAACCCTGCCCCCCTCCACTCTGCAGCTGATCAACTCCATGACAGCATCCTCCCCCTGTCCTGCCCCGACTTGGCTATGACCGCCTACAACAATGCGCTGTCAACAGCCCTTGACTCACTAGCGCCTTTAACCACACGCAACATCAGACCCCGACAGCTCCAGCCCTGGCAGACTGATCACACCAAAACCCTCAAACGAAACAGTTGTGCCCTGGAGCGACTATGGTGCAAAACCAAATCCCAACAAGCCTTCACCCGCTACAAATCTGCCTTCCACACCTACACCTCCTCCCTCCACGCAGCCAAACAAGCCTACTTCCTGACCCTCATCAAGGCCCTCTCCTCCAATCCTCGCCGACTCTTCTCCACCTTCAACTCTCTACTCTCTCCACCCCCACCTCCACCCAGCACCTCACTCACTGCCCTTGAGATTGCCAATCACTTCAAAAACAAGATTGACACAATTCGCAAGGACATCGCCGCAACTCACACGCCTTCTCAACCCGTCCCCTCTCACACAGCTACCCCCTCATCCCCCCTCTCCCTCGACATAACCTGCAGGGACTTCGTCGCTGCTCAAACTCCCTCCAACCCCCTTCCCCCTCACTCAGCTACCCCCTCATCACCCCTCTCCCACGGCCCCACCACTGCTCTGACCTCCTCTTCCACCCCACCCTACATTCCTCATACTGAAGCTCCCCCCACACTCCGCACCTTTGACCTTACCACCATCGAGGAAGTCTGCAAGATCCTCTCTGATGCCCACCTCACCACCTGCCCCCTCGACCCTATCCCCTCACAATTCCTACGACCTCCCTCCATCCTACGCTCCCTCACCCACATCTTCAATATCTCCCTCTCCTCCGGCACTTTCCCCTCCCCTCTGAAACATGCACACATCACCCCCATACTAAAAAACCCTCCCTGGACCCCAAAGACCCGAACAACCTCAGACCCATCTCCCTGCTCCCATTTACATCTAAACTCCTCGAGCGCCTAGTCTACACCCGCCTATGCTCTCACCTCAACGACAACAACCTCCTCGATCCCCTACAGTCTGGCTTCTGTCCCCTACACTCCACCGAAACTGCCTTACTCAAACTCTCCAACGACTTGCTAACCGCCAAAGCTAATGGCCACTATTCAGTACTCCTACTCCTTGACCTCTCTGCGGCCTTCCACACAGTCGACCACCCCCTCCTCCTCAAAAAACTACACTCCCTCGGCCTCAGAGATTCTGCTCTCTCCTGGCTCTCATCCTACCTGTCACAACGCTCTTTCATCGTTACCTATAATGCTTCCACCTCCCCCTCACTCCCCCTCTCTGTTGGGGTCCCTCAGGGCTCTGTCCTCGGGCCCCTTCTCTTCTCCATCTACACCTCCTCCCTTGGCCAACTCATACACTCTCACGGCTTCAACTACCACCTCTATGCCAACGACACACAAATCTGTCTCTCAACCCCCCACCTCACCCCCTCGGTCTCCACCCGAATCACACACCTGCTGAGCGACATATCAGACTGAATGTCGCTCCACTTCCTTAAACTGAACCTCTCCAAAACCGAGTTTCTTGTCTTCCCCCCCAGCCCGGACCCCACCCCCCATTGACTTCTCTATCACATCCAACAATGCCACCATCAAACCTGCCCCGTAGGCCAGAGTACTTGGTGTCATTCTGGGCTCCAACCTATCCTTCCAGCCCGAAGTCCAATCTTTAACAAACTCGTACAGACTCCACCTCCGCAACATGCAGACTCCACCTCCGCAACATTGCCAAAATACGCACGTTCCTAACCCCAGAAACCACTAAACAGCTCATCCACTCCCTCATCATAACACGACTCGACTACTGCAACTCCCTCCTCACCGGCCTGCCTCGCCGCTGGGTATCCCCGCTTCAGTCGATCCTGAATACGGCTGCCAGACTCATTCACCTCACCAACCGCTCCGTCTCCGCCACCCCCCTCTGCCAATCCCTCCACTGGCTTCCGATTACCCAACGGATCAAATTCAAAATCCTAACGCTGACGTACAAAGCCGTCCACCATACTGCCCCAAACTACATCACTGACCTAATATCCAAGTACCGCCCAACACGCACACTCCGCTCCTCACAAGACCTCCTTCTCTCTAGTTCCTTCCCCCCATGCCCGCCTCCAAGACTTCTCCAGGGTGTCACCCATCCTCTGGAACTCCCTACCCCAACCCACCAGATTATCACCTACTCTCCTCTCCTTTAGGCGCACCCTGAAAACCCATCTCTTCAGGGAAGCCTACCCCACCCCCTGCTAACTTACCGACCTCCTCCACTCTTCCTACCACTCCATCCCCCACAGCTATCTCCTCCTGTGCCACCATCCCCTCCCTCCTAGATTGTAAGCTCCAAGGAGCAGGGCCCTCAATCCCCTCATGTTTTGCATTGTATTGGTATTGTTCTGTCACATGTTCTGTCCCCCTTTGTAATGTACAGCGCTGAGCGAACTATTGGCGCTTTATAAATACTGTATAATAATAATAATATTCCAAATGACTGCCTGTCTGTACCTGACATCACTTCCTGTCTGTACCTGACATCACTTCCTGTCTGTATTCCATAGAGAAGTCCTGTCTGGGTAGTAGAAATGGAGTAGGAACTGCAGAGGAACTGCAGCCCCAAGAAATGTCTCCTAATACCAATTCCTGCACTGTATCTACCTTACATGGACACCAGGAAAGTGTCAAAATAACTAAAAAAAATTAGGGCCGGCTGATTGTCCATCATGACGTCCTCGTAGCGATCCTTGTGCCCTTCTAAATATTGATGTGTATCATCGTCTGCTGGAGATAAAAGACGTCACAGTGACTATGGAGGAAGAGGACGGACATGACTATGGAGGAAGAGGACGGACATGACTATGGAGGAAGAGGACAGACATGACTATGGAGGAAGAGGACAGACATGATGGGGGTTACTGGGTATAAATAGGAAATAACATCTTATTACAACAAGTCAAGATGGCGGCGGGACCGGACGCATAGCAGCGAGCTCCTGCGCCCCTGGCACCAATCCGCTGCCATCTGGATGACAGCAGACCCTGGTGGGGCTCCCACAACTCTCCAGTCCCTGCTCAGCAACCAGGGAGGGCCTCTGGACCTTTTTCTCGGAGCTCCAAGACTTGCGGTCCACCTCGCACCCGAAGCCGCAGCCTCAATTTTTGCCACGGCCATTGGCCCGGACTGCCGCTGCTCCCTCCCCCTGCCCCGCTGACCTGCCAGCCTCCCCAGGCCCCCCCATCGGCCCTGGGTCCATCCCTGACCACCAGGAACCAGCCCAAACCGACGATGGATTGCTGCTCTACCACCCAGCCCGCTGACCTGTCCGTCTCCCTAGAGCCCTCCCCATCGACTCTGGGTCCACCTCAGGCCACCAAGCACCCAGCTACCGCCACCCAGCTACCACCTCAGACCACCCAGCTACGGGCACCCAGCTAATACCTCAGGCCACTCAGCACCCAGCTACCGGCACCCAGCTACCTGCACCCTGCCCCAGCCTAGGGGCTAGGGGCCTAGGGGCTGCTTCAGACCACCCAGCACCCTGCATCAGCCAGCACCCAGCCTCGGACCAGGGACCTCTCCAGGACACCCAACGAGTCGAGACGTCACTGCACCTCCGCCACCCACACCGAGAGGGTAAGCCCCCACCGCCACCGAGAGGGTAAACCTCCACTTCCAGTTGCCTCCCTGCTCCTCTCCACGCGGCTGGGCACCTACCACCACACAGCCCCGAGCCCTGTCCAATCCGGCGGAGTCAAGCCTGCCACGCGGCCTACAGCACCCACTAACACCAGGTCCTACCGCTCCCACAGACGACGGACCCCTAGCACCCTCAGTTGCTGGCCTGCAGCATCCGCATGCACTGGCTTACTTCACCCACGGACACCAAGCCCTACTGCACCTAGCTACACCTAGCCCACTCCACCTCCAGACGTCGGTCTACACCACTGCCTGATGACGACCCTTCAACACCTCCTGACTCCGGGCCCTCCAGCACCTTCAGCACCTCCCAATGCTGAGCCCTCAGCACCTGACGCCTGGCCTCAACATCTCCAGTCACTGAGCCACCAGCATCACCAGATGCCGTGCCTATCAACACCCCCGGACATCGCACCCTATGACCCCTCTGCTCGCCGGACCACCGGACCCACTGAAAATGCGCCACAGCAGCCACGGATGCCAGCATACTGCACCCACAGACTGCAACAAGCCTGCTGCTGACCCAGCTGCCTCTTACTCTCCCCCTTCAGAAGGACTCAAATAGACTCCTCCATGGCAATGCAGACTCTCCACATCACCTTGCCCTGACCTGTATCCCGTCACCTCCCCCGACCTGTCCAGCACTCCGCTCACCCCAACATGCCACCTGCACTCCTCCTCCTCGTATTCCTCTCCTCCCTCCCAAAAATCGCCTCCCTCTACCCGCCTACCCCCCAAAACAGCTCTACATTGCCCCTTCACTTCTCCCCTCTCCCCACTATGGCACTCACCACCTCCTCCTGCTACTCCACTCCCCCATCAACCCACGTGCCACCACTATAAGAACCACACGCTCCTACACCTCCCATTCCCATGCCACCTTCCTCACCCTTCTCCTTCTCCTATCCGCTGGGGACATCTCCCCGAACCCTGGCCCCTCACCACCCCACCCCCCCTAGGTACCCCACTGCTCCCGCCTGCCGCCGCAACCCCCTCAACCTTGTACCTGTGCTCCTCCTCCCCGCATCCAACCCCCCTCTCTTGGTTGCACTCCTGAACGCCCACTCACTATGCAACAAGCTTACCGCCATCCATGACCTCTTTATCTCCCACTCCCTCAACCTCCTAGCGGTCACCGAGACCTGGATCCAAGCCACTGACTCCACCTCCCCTGCAGCACTCACCTATGGAGGTCTCGTCTGGTCCCATTCACCCAGACCAAGCGGTGGCAGAGGTGGTGGTGTTGGCTTGCTCCTATCACCGCCGAGCACCTTCCAGGTCCTCCCTAACCCCCCCCCCTCTCTGTCCTTCTCCTCCTTCGAGGCTCACTGCATCCGACTCTTCTCCTCCACCCCCCTAAGGATCGCAGTGATCTACAGGCCTCCTGGATCCATACCCCAATTCCTGGATGACTTCACTGCCTGGCTTCCCTTTTTCCCTCTCCTCTAAGATACCGACCATCATCCTTGGGGACTTCAATATCCCCATCAACGACAATAACCCAGCTACTTCCTATCTCCTCCACCTAACCTCCTCCTTTGCGCTCACACAATACACTCAATCCTCCAACCACATCAATGGGAACACCCTGCACCTTGTCTTCTCCCACCTCTGTACCCTCAACCATTTCACTAACACCCCCTTTCCTCTCTCCGACCACCACCTCCTCACGTTCTCCATCTCCCCTTCCCCTAACTCCCCCCCAAAGCCCCAAACCATCACCAGCCGCAACCTCCGCAACCTGAACCCGGCTCCCCTCTACTCGGCTGCCGACCGCCTACACGACAGCATCCTTCAACTGACATGTCCTGACCTAGCAACCTCCACGTACAACGACTCACTGTCAGCTGCCCTAGACTCTCTGGCACCCCTAACCACACGCAACATCAAACATAGACCGCTTCAACCATGGCAGAACGACCGCACTAAATGGCGCAAAACCAGGTCCCCTCATGCATTCTCCCTCTACAAATCTTCCTTCCTCTCTTACACCTCCTCCCTCCACACCACCAAGCAGGCCTACTTTGTAAACCTGATCAACACCCTCTCCTCCTGCCCTCGCCGACTCTTCTCCACCTTCAACTCCCTGCTCTCTCCCCCCTCCTCCACTCAGCACCTCACTCACCGCCCATGAGATTGCCACTCATTTTCACAACAAGATTGACACAATCCGCAAGGACATAGATAACTTGCAATCTACCTCCCCACCTAGCCTGCCCCCCCATCACCCCCCCATCTCTTCCCTCCTCTGACCTCACAACTGCACTGCCCCCCACCACACCCAAGGCCCCGCTTACTGAAACCCCCCCAACAATGTACTCCTTCAGCCCTGCTAACACTGAGGAAGTCACCAGGGTCTTCTCAGAAGCCCGCCTCACCACCTGCCCCCTGAAACCTATCCCTTCTCAACTCCTCCTTTCACCCCCCTCTTCCCTCATCCACTCCCTCACCCACATCTTCAATCTCTCCCTCTCTACTGGTGCATTCCCCTCCCCCCTAAAGCATCACCCCCATACTCAAAAAGCCCTCCCTTGACCCCACTGACCCAAACAACCTCAGACCCATGTCCCTGCTGCCACTCACTTCCAAGCTCCTTGAACGCCTAGTCTATGATCGCCTAAGCCCACCTAACTGACAACAACCTCCTTGATCCACTACAGTCCGGCTTCCATCCCCTACACTCCACCAAAACCGCCCTCCTCAAAATCACTAACGACCTGCTAACTGCCAAAGGCGACTACTCTGTCCTCCTTCTCCTGGACCTCTCCGCGGCCTTTGACACAGTTGACCACCCCCTCCCCCTTAATAAACTTCTCTCCCTTGGCATCAGAGACACCGCTCTCTCCTGGTTCTCCTCTTACCTATCCCGACGCTCCTTCAGAGTTTCCTACAACAGTGCCACCTCCCCCTCCCTCCCCCTCTCTGTCGGGGCTCTATCCTTGGACTCCTTCTCTTCTCCATCTACACCTCCTCCTTTGGCAAACTCATACACTCCCACGGCTTCAACTACCACCTCTATGCTGAGGACACTCAAATTTACCTCTCCACCTCTCACCTCACCCCCACTATCTCCGCCCGCATCACTCACCTCCTAAACAACATCTCAGACTGGATGTCGCTCCATTTCCTTAAGCTTAACCTCTCCAAAACCGAGCTCCTCATCTTTCCCCCTGCCCACACCCCTCCCCCATCCTATCCATCATCATCAACAACACCACCATCAATCCCGCCCAGCAAGCCAAGGTCCTTGGCGTCATTCTGGACTCTAACCTTTCCTTCCAACCTCATGTCAAATCACTTACAAACACATGCAGGCTCCACCTCCTCAACATTGCCAAGATATGTACGTTCCTTACCCCAGACACCACTAAACTACTCGTACACTCCCTGATTATCTCACGCCTGGACTACTGCAACTCCCTCCTCACCGGCCTACCCCAGTGCAGGCTCTCCTCACTTCAGACCATCCTGAACTCAGCGGCTAGACTCATCCGCCTCACCAACCGCTCCACCTCTGCCACCCCCCTCTGCCAATCCCTCCACTGGCTCCCGATTGCCCAACGCATCAAATTCAAACTACTCACTCTGACCTACAAAGCCCTTCACAACACTGCCCCTAACTACCTCACCAACCTGATCCCCAAGTACCACCCTACCCGTACCCTTCGCTCCTCACAGGACCTCCTTCTATCTTGCTCCCTGGTCTCCTCCTCCCACGCACGACTTCTCCAGGTCCTCCCCCATCCTCTGGAATTCACTACCCCAATCCATCAGACTGTCACCTTTCCTCCTCACCTTCAGGCGCTCCCTGAAAACCCACCTCTTCAGGGAAGCCTACCCCACCCTCACCTAACAGCCGCTCTCCTTCATTCCTCTTACCACTGCATCCCCCACAGCCACTTCCTCCTGTACCACTACCCCCTCCCTCCTAGATTGTAAGCTCGAAAGAGTAGGGCCCTCTTACCCCTCGTGTGCTGTTTGTAGTTGCTGTAATGTTTCATGTATTGTCCCCCCTCTATTGTACAGCGCTGAGCAAACCCTTTGGCGCTATATAAACTCCATGTAATAATAATAATATAATAATTACCTCCTCTGCTGCCACTTCCAGTAATGTCTCCGAACAGCTTCACACCCTATGGCACAGCCTGTCTATTTCAGATCACTTCCTGTCTGTACCTGACATCACTTCCTGTCTGTATTCCATAGAGAAGTCCTGTTTGGGGAGAAATGAGATTACCATCTTGTGGAGTTCAGAGGAACTGCAGCCCTGAGAAACGTCCCCTACTAACCATTCCTGCATTGTATCTACCTTACAGAGATACCAGGGAAGAGCCAAAATAACTAAAAAAAGTAAGAAACAATAAACCTAACTCTTATGCAACCAACTGTTTAAATAATATATTTTACTACAGATAGAAAAGTCTTAAACACAAAGAACACAAGATAAAAACAAAGGTATACATACTATATACATACAATAAAACAGAGACCTCCAAAACAGATCATTTTGGGTAAAAAAAATGCAAAAATACATCTAAAGTATAAAAAAAATATCAATCCACTCATAATGAGGATGTTAGACATAAATGACAAGGATGTAATGGTCACAGAGGAATGGTGGTGGAGATCTCTCACAGTAAGAACACTTCCTTGAATGGTTCTATAAATAAAGAATGAATCCTGGAGGGAATAAAGCTGTAAAGCAATAAATAATATATAAACTGGGCCATCCACTTCATCCATAAAGACATTGTGATTGAAGATCTTCTAGATCACATAGAAGGAGGACTCATCCATGATTTCATACATTTGTTTGGAAGGATAGAACAATCCTCAGAAGGGAACATGTAGGATGACAGGAAAGGCTCCTGACTGGTGAGATCCTCCAAACATAATGATGACATCCATGAACTGGAGCGAGCTCGTTGGGGTGATAAAGCCAATCTGGAAACACTGTGTAGACGTTCTCCAAGAACTCAGCACACTCCAGGTGTGGAGAAAGTCTCCAGGTGGGTTTAGCCTGTCATTTATCATAGGTAGACATGTCCACACATGGACTTCCACAGGGACCCCCGAGACTACATATAGAACCTGTACAGTGTCCCCTGTAATGAACTGCTTCCCACCAGGCCTATAGCAGAATGACAGCTGAGCGGGATCTCTCCCATCCTGGGAGGACATCATATGAAGTCCTCCAAGTCTAGTGGTTCTGCTGTATCTTGATATGTCACCTGCTGTGTCCACCAGATGACAAATCATTGTACCAGGCCAGCCCAGTACCATGTGATTGCTATGACCAATCACAGTGATCATATGACAGTTGTACACAATGAATGGCTTTCATTCATAGCCATTCATTGTGTACTATTGTGATGGTCTCTGTGATTTGTCACTGGCTCACTACCTCTACTGGAAGTTTACTCCAAGCATCAACTACTCTTTCAGTAAAATAATACTTTCTGAGATTAGTTGTGAACTTTCCTCCAGTTAGTTGGAGGTCATGTCCTCGTGTTCTTCATTTTGGTTTCATATTGAAAATCCTGCCCTCCTGAACCCTATTCACTCCCTTGTTGTATGTAAAGGTTTCAGTCATGTCTCCCCTTTCCCTTCTCTCCTCCAGACTGGACATGTTACGTTCCTGAAGTCTCTCCTGATATCACTATTTGTATTCCCCGTCTCTGGACTCGTTCTGTCTTATCAATACCTTTATGTACAGTTGCAAGAAAAAGTATGTGAATGGCTTCCTCCATGGTGTCCTCCCATGTACTCCATTCTTGTTTAATGTTTTCCTTATTGTAGATGTGTCAACAAAAATGTTAACATGTTTACATGTTATGTGCAATTAAACCATGGCAACATCTAATGTTTGTGTAGTATTATGTTCAGCAGACTGTGTTCTTCTATTGTTGTGACTTAGATGACGTTCAGAGCACATTTTATGCCCAATTCATGCAAAACTCCACGTAATCCCAAGGGGTTCATATACTTTTTCTTGCAACTGTATATAAGACATGATCTTACCCACTGTGCACTCTATACACAGGGCTGTATATGACATGTTCCTGACCACTGCACTCTATACACAGGGCTGTATATGACATGTTCCTGACCACTGCACTCTATACACAGGGCTGTATGTGACATGTTCCTGACCACTGCACTCTATACACAGGGCTGTATATGACATGTTTCTGACCACTGCACTCTATACACAGGGCTGTATATGACATGTTCCTGACCACTGCACTCTATACACAGGGCAGTATATGACATGTTCCTAAACACTGCACTCTATACACAGGGCTGTATATGACATGTTCCTGACCACTGCACTCTTTTTGCTGAGCCGTGTATGACATACTCCTGACCACAGTAATCTAAATGCTGGGCTATGTAAGACATTATCTTACCCACTGTGCCCTGTACATGACATACTACTTCTGACTACTTCACCCTGTTTGAAGACTATCATATACACTTTTCCATTACACTCTGGGATGTAAATCACATACTCCTGACCACTACACTCTATACTCTGGGATGTAAATCACATACTCCTGACCACTACACTCTGTACTCTGGGATGTAAATCACATACTCCTGACCACTACACTCTGTACTCTGGGATGTAAATCACATACTCCTGACCACTACACTCTGTACTCTGGGATGGAAATCACATACTCCTGACCACTACACTCTGTACTCTGGGATGTAAATCACATACTCCTGACCACTACACTCTGTACTCTGGGATGTAAATCACATACTCCTGACCACTACACTCTGTACTCTGGGATGGAAATCACATACTCCTTACCACTACACTCTGTACTCTGGGATGGAAATCACATACTCCTGACCACTGCACTCTGTACTCTGGGATGTAAATCACATACTCCTGACCACTACACTCTGTACTCTGGGATGGAAATCACATACTCCTGACCACTGCACTCTGGGATGTAAATCACATACTCCTGACCACTACACTCTGTATTCTGGGATGGAAATCACATACTCCTGACCACTACACTCTATACTCTGGGATGTAAATCACATACTCCTGACCACTACACTCTGTACTCTGGGATGGAAATCACATACTCCTGACCACTGCACTCTGGGATGTAAATCACATACTCCTGACCACTGCACGTTGTTTACAGGGCTGTATGAAGTAGTCTCCTGACCCCTGCACTCTGGGCCATTATTCATGGTGAACCAGAAACTGGATGACCTGTAAAAGCTTGTAAAGTGTCTCCTGTGAGAAATGTTTGGGCCCCAAAGATCCCCATCGTGGCCCCGACACACACAATTCTTTTCACTCAATAAATTCTTTATTATAGTTTAACTTCTAACAAGATTGCAGTCATAGAATCAGGAAATAACAAAGGAAGGAATCCGATTGGTCAGGAAGATCCCTTTTCTGGAATGTGGGGGCGGAGTCATTATTATTGGTGTACAATACAATACACAACGTGTTCCATTATTATAACAAAGTATTGTAGAAAAGATCCCAACATGTGACATGGTTGAATGAATGCTGGTCAAGTGGGGTGGTATCTATTGGGCCAATCCCTTTTACAAACCACACATAATATCGCCCTTCAAAGTGAAAACAGAAACGATTTGCACAAAATCAAAGAGTAGAAATATTTTCCGGTGGATCCCCTCTACCCAGACCCCATATGTAGACATAGAACAACAAGCTGTGTTCCCTCTCGTGCCGCACTCCTCCAACCACCCAAACCCACACAGAAGCCAAGGGAAATAATGAGAGGAAAGTTCCCCCCTAGTTTGGGGCGGAGTTCTCCTTCCCTCCTGTTGGGGGATGGGAGAAGGATGGACTGAAGACAGAGAGACGCTTCGGGGTCACCACTGTTCTGTAGAGCCTTGAAATGAAGGACATCAACTTCAGAAGTTCTTGTTGTCTGTGTAAAGTTCCCCGATAACGAGATCTGGGCTCTCCCGGCTTCTAGCTCTGTAACCCGCTATATCATTATCAGGAAACGCAACTCCGACACCCAAGAAGGGCTGAAGTTGTGTCCTTCATTTCCAGGATCTACTGACCACTCTGCACCCCGACATTTACTGCACTTCATCCATGTCTTTGGGGGCCTCTCATCTCCTTATCAACTGTTCCTTCCATGATGAAGATCAGCCATGGAGTATATCTGAGGTGTATATCAGGGTGTGCTTCTTCCCCACATGAGAGCTGGGATGTCCAGCAACATTCATCTAGAAGACATTTCCCGCACTCAAGGCACTAATACACCTCCAGCGTTGTGTGGGACCCCTGATGTACAGGAAGACAGGACTTCAGTGAGGAACATTTCCCTTACTCAGGACAGGAAAGTGGCTTCTGCCCCGTGTGAGATCTCTGATGTTTGGAAAGATTGAAGTTACTTGAAAAACATTTCCCACACTCAGGACAGGAATACGGCTTTTCCCCCGTGTGACATCTCTGATGTTTGTAAAGACGGGACTTCTCTGGAAAACCTTTCCCACACTCAGGACAGGAATATGGCTTCTCCCCTGTGTGAGATCTCTGATGTTTGAAAAGATTGGACTGCTGTGAAAAACATTTCCCACACTCAGGACAGGAATATGGCTTCTCCCCCGTATGAGATCTCTGATGTGTGTTAAGATGGAACTTCACTGAAAAACATTTCCCACACTCAGTACAGGAATATGGCTTCTCCCCCGTGTGAGATCTCTGATGTCTGTAAAGACTGGACGTCTCTGAAAAACATTTCCCACACTCAGGACAGGAATACGGCTTCTCCCCTGTGTGAGATCTCTGATGTATGGAAAGAACGGACTTGTCTGAAAAACATTTCCCACACTCAGGACAGGAATATGGCTTCTTCCCCGTGTGAGATCTCTGATGTCTGTAAAGACCGGACTTCTCTGAAAAACATTTCCCGCACTCAGGACAGGAATATGGCTTCTCCCCTGTGTGAGTTATTTTATGCCTATTAAGACCAGATTTATAATGGAAACCCTTCCCACACTCAGTACAGGAGAAGCTCTTCCCTGTTGGAAGGCCGGCCCGGTCCCGCACAGTCTGAGGTTCCTCAGGATACAAGGAATCCGATGGTCCATCTACACTGGGTGGTGCCGGATGGACATCCTCAGAGGTTTTCCTCATCTCCCGGCCATGGACTAAAAGACAAAGAGGATTCTCCCCCATGTGAGATCTCTGATGTCTGTAAAGACTGGACTTACTTGTAAAACATTTCCCGCACTCAGAACAGGAATATGGCTTCTCCCCCGTATGAGATCGCTGATGTGTGTAAAGATTGGACTTCAGTGAAAAACATTTCCCACACTCAGGACAGGAATACGGCTTCTCCCCTGTGTGAGTTCTCTGGTGTGTGTAAAGTTTGGACTTACTTGTAAAACATTTCCCGCACTCAGGACAAGAATATGCCTTGTCCCCCATGTGAGATCTCTGATGTGTGTAAAGACTGGACTTCTCTGAAAAACATTTCCCGCACTCAGGACAGGAATACGGCTTATCCCCCGTGTGAGATTTCTGATCTGTGCACAGATTGGTCTTCATTGAAAAACATTTCCCGCACTCAGGACAGGAATACGGCTTCTCCCCCGTGTGAGATCTTTTGTGCACATTAAGAATGGATTTATAACTGAAACATTTTCCACACTCTGTACAGGAGAAGCTCTTCCCTGTTGGAAGGCCGGCCCGGTCCCGCACAGTCTGAGGTTCCTCAGGATACGAGGAATCCGATGGTCCATCTACACTGGGTGGTGCCGGATGGACATTGGAGGGAGCCGGGTTTTCTCCTGGACTATACTGTGTGATGTCCTCATCTTCTACTTTCCAGTCTGGAGACAAAGTGAGACAATCCTCGGAGGTTTTCCTCATCTCCCGGCCATGGACTAAAATACAAAGACAAAGAGGATTACTAGACAGGAGCTGATTGGTTCCCCCAAACCAGGACTCCGCCCACATCAGGCAGCTTGGTCTCTGAGGAGTTTACAATTCCACCCTCAAGGGAACTAGGAAATGGCTCCTCTGATCTCCTACCAGGTCATTTCTTTATTCATGGACCTTAGTCAGAGAGTGAGGAAACAACCAGAACTGTCTTTTATAGGAGGGACAGTGATGAGGGGATTATAGGACGAGGGTCCCCACCCCCACTATCACTCATCGCCATCTTCCCAACACAAGAAGTACTGCACTTCCTTATTTAGTCCATGATTTAGTCATGAAGAACAGCGGGGCTGAGCCCCACCAGAGGTCAGAGAGTGAGGATGGGGGGAGAACAACCAAGATGAAGACTGGACTGATCCTGAAGACCACCATCATTGGGGTATTGACTCCTCCCTCATTATCACTTTCTGTTTAAGGGTCCAAAGTTGGAGGATGTTATCACATTATTATCACCATGTAAAAGTCTGTGCTCCAATCACATCATCCGATATAAAATGTCCAGCTGGGAGGAAATGGGTGTAACAAAAGAGAATCCATATTATGTGTATATATAGCAGTGGGGGGAGAGAAGAAGTCAGGAGTATGTAATGTACAACATAGAGTATATAGTGCAGGGGTCAGGAGTATGGAATGTACAACATAGAGTAAATAGTGCAGGGGTCAGGAGTATGTAATGTACAACATAGAGTATAAAGTGCAGGGGTCAGGAGGATGTAATGTACAACATAGAGTATATAGAGCAGGGGTCAGGAGTATGTAATGTACAACATAGAGTATATAGTGCAGGGGTCAGGAGTATGTAATGTACAACATAGAGTATATAGTGCAGGGTCAAGAGTATATAATGTACAACATAGAGTATATAGTGCAGGGGTCAGGAGGATGTAATGTACAACATAGAGTATATAGAGCAGGGGTCAGGAGTATGTAATGTACAACATAGAGTATATAGTGTAGGGGTCAGGAGAATGTAATGTACAACATAGAGTATATAGAGCAGGGGTCAGGAGAATGTAATGTACAACATAGAGTATATAGTGCAGGGGTCAGGAGTATGTAATGTACAACATAGAGTATATAGTGCAGGGGTCAGGAGTATGTAATGTACAACATAGAGTATATAGTGCAGGGGTCAGGAGTATGTAATGTACAACATAGAGTATATAGTGCAGGGGTCAGGAGTATGTAATGTACAACATAGAGTATATAGTGCAGAGGTCAGGAGTATGTAACGTAAAACATAGAGTATATAGTGCAGGGGTCAGGAGTATGTAATGTACAGCATAGAGTATATAGTGCAGGGGTCAGGAGTATGTAATGTACAACATAGAGTATATAGTGCAGGAGTCAGGAGTATGTAATGTACAACATAGAGTATATAGTGCAGGGGTCAGGAGTATGTAATGTACAACATAGAGTATATAGTGCAGGAGTCAGGAGTATGTAATGTACAACATAGAGTATATAGTGCAGAAGTCAGGAGTATGTAACGTACAACATAGAGTATATAGTGCAGGAGTCAGGAGTATGTAATGTACAACATAGAGTATATAGTGCAGGGGTCAGGCGTATGTAATGTACAACACAGAGTATATAGTGCAGGGGTCAGGAGTATGTAATGTACAACACAGAGTATATAGTGTAGGGGTCAGGAGGATGGAATGTACAACAGAGTATATAGTGCAGGGGTCAGGAGTATGTAATGTACAACATAGAGTATATAGTGCAGGGGTCAGGACTATGTAATGTACAAGTTATATAGTATAAGGGTCAGGACTCACAGTATTAGTATTCTGTAATCAGTGGAAGCTTAAATGTTTACTGTAGACAACATGTAGAGGTGAGCTGGGATTAAACCATCATGAAACAGGTTAGATTGGAGGTGGGAAAATCCTTGGACAGAGGGGTGGGCGTGGTATACTTGGACAGAGGGGTGGCGGTGGACGTGGTATACTTGGACAGAGGGTTGGCAGTGGACAAGGTATACTTGGACAGAGGGGTGGCGGTGGACGTAATATACTTGGACAGAGGGGTGGCTGTGGACGTGGTATACTCAGACAGAGGGGTGGCTGTGGACGTGGCATACTCAGACAGAGGGGTGGCTGTGGACGTGGCATACTCGGACAGAGGGTTGGCTGTGGACGTGGTATACTCGGACAGAGGGGTGGCTGTGGACGTGGTATACTTGGACAGAGGGGTGGCGGTGGACGTGGTATACTCAGACAGAGGGGTGGCTGTGGACGTGGTATACTCGGACAGAGGATTGGCTGTGGACGCGGTATACTTGGACAGAGGGTTGGCTGTGGACGCGGTATACTCTGACAGAGGGTTGGCTGTGGACGTGGTATACTCGGACAGAGGGGTGGCGGTGGACGTGGTATACTCGGACAGAGGGTTGGCTGTGGACGTGGTATACTCGGACAGAGGGGTGGCTGTGGACGTGGTATACTCAGACAGAGGGGTGGCTGTGGACGTGGTATACTCGGACAGAGGATTGGCTGTGGACGCGGTATACTCGGACAGAGGGTTGGCTGTGGACGCGGTATACTCTGACAGAGGGTTGGCTGTGGACGCGGTATACTCGGACAGAGGGGTGGCGGTGGACGTGGTATACTCGGACAGAGGGTTGGCTGTGGACGTGGTATACTCGGACAGAGGGGTGGCTGTGGACGTGGTATACTCTGACAGAGGGTTGGCTGTGGACGCGGTATACTCGGACAGAGGGGTGGCGGTGGACGTGGTATACTCGGACAGAGGGTTGGCTGTGGACGTGGTATACTCGGACAGAGGGGTGGCTGTGGACGTGGTATACTCGGACAGAGGGGTGGCTGTGGACGTGGTATACTCGGACAGAGGGGTGGCTGTGGACGTGGTATACTTGGACAGAGGGGTGGCGGTGGACGTGGTATACTTGGACAGAGGGGTGGCGGTGGACGTGGTATACTTGGACAGAGGGGTGGCAGTGGACGTGGTATACTCGGACAGAGGGGTGGCTGTGGACGTGGTATACTTCGACAGAGGGGTGGCTGTGGACGTGGTATGCTTGGACAGAGGGGTGGCGGTGGACGTGGTATACTTGGACAGAGGGGTGGCGGTGGACGTGGTATACTTGGACAGAGGGGTGGCGGTGGATGTGGTATACTTGGACACACACGGCTAATGTGTAAGGTAAAGTCTACGGGCTGGAAAAACCTGAATGTAAATGGATAGAAAACTGGCTAAAAGATCGTATTCAGAGAGTAGTGGTTAATGATTCATACTCTGAATGGTCTGGGGGTGTCAGTGGTGTACCCCAAGGTTCAGTGTTATTAGTGGGATACCCCAAGGTTTAGTGTTATTAGTGGGGTACCCCAAGGTTCAGTGTTATTAGTGGGGTACCCCAAGGTTCAGTGTTATTAGTGGGGTACCCCCAGGCTCAGTTTTATTAGTGGGGTACCACAGGGTTTAGTGTTATTATTGGGGTACTCCAAGGCTCAGTGTTATTAGTGGGGTACCCCAAGGTTCAGTGTTTTTAGTGGGGTACCCCAAGGTTCAGTTTTATTAGTGGGGTACCCCCAGGCTCAGTTTTATTAGTGGGGTACCCCCAGGATCAGTTTTATTAGTGGGGTACAACAGGGTTTAGTGTTATTAGTGGGGTACTCCAAGGCTCAGTGTTATTAGTGGGGTTCCCCAAGGTTCAGTGTCATCAGTGGTGTACCCCAAGGTTCAGTATTATTAGTGGGGTACCCCAAGGGTCAGTATTATTAGTGGTGTACCCCAAGGCTCAGTGTTATTAGTGGGGTACCCCAAGGGTCAGTATTATTAGTGGTGTACCCCAAGGCTCAGTGTTATTAGTGGGGTACCCCAAGGGTCAGTATTATTAGTGGTGTACCCCAAGGCTCAGTGTTATTAGTGGGGTACCCCAAGGTTCAGTATTATTAGTGGGGTACCCCAAGGTTCAGTGTCATCAGTGGTGTACCCCAAGGTTCAGTATTATTAGTGGGGTACCCCAAGGGTCAGTATTATTAGTGGTGTACCCCAAGGCTCAGTGTTATTTGTGGGGTACCCCAAGGTTCAGTATTATTAGTGGTGTACCCCAAGGTTCAGTATTATTAGTGGGGTACCCCAAGTTTCAGTCTTATTAGTGGGGCACCCCAGGGTTCAGTGTTATTAGTGGGGTACCCCAGGGATCAGTGTTATTAGTGGGGTACCCCAGGGTTCAGTGTTATTAGTGGGGTACCCCAAGGTTCAGTGTTATTAGTGGGGTACCCCAAGGCTCAGTGTTATTAGTGGTGTACCCCAAGGTCAGTGTTATTAGTGGGGTTCCCCAAGGGTCAGTGTTATTAGTGGGGTACCCCAGGGTTCAGTGTTATTAGTGGGGTACCCCAGGGTCAGTGTTGGGACCCTTACTTATTAATATATATATAAACAATATGGGGTGTGAGATTATAAATCCCATTCCAGTCTTTGCAGATGACACCAAGCTGTGCCGGGGAATAACGTCCTTACAGGATGTCTCCAACTTACAAGCCGACCTCAATGCTCTGTGTAATTGGGGGACTATGGGGCCAATGAGGGCTAATGGTGATAAATGTAAGGTTCTGCACTTGGGGGGGCTAAGAATATGCACCATACATACTAGGGGGGTACAACTGGGGGGACAATGGTGGAGACAGATCTGAAGAGGTCAATGGTGGAGAAGGATCTGAAGAGGTCAATGGTGGAGAAGGATCTGGGGGTTCTAGTAGATACCAAGCTTAATAATGGCAGCAATGCAAAGCTGCGTGTTCTAAAGCAAGCAAAATCCTCTCTTGTATTAGGAGAGGTATAGACTCCAGAGAGAGAGATATCACCCCCCCACCCGCCCGGTACAAATCATTAGTAAGACCTCATCTGGAATATGCAGTTCAGTTTTGGGCTCCAATTCACAAAAAGAACATTGGGGAACTGGAGAAAGTACAGAGAAGGGCAACCAAACTGATACGAGGCATGGAGGAGATCAGCTATGAGGAAAGATTAGAGGAACTGAATGTATTCTCTACTGAGAAGAGGAGATTAAGGGGGGATATGATCTCCATGTATAATACATAAGGGGGATATGATCTCCATGTATAATACATAAGGGGGGATATGATCTCCATGTATAATACATAAGGGGGATATGATCTCCATGTATAATACATAAGGGGGATATGATCTCCATGTATAATACATAAGGGGGGATATGATCTCCATGTATAATACATAAGGGGGATATGATCTCCATGTATAATACATAAGGGGGGATATGATCTCCATGTATAATACATAAGGGGGGATATGATCACCATGTATAATACATAAGGGGGATATGATCTCCATGTATAATACATAAGGGGGAGATATGATCTCCATGTATAATACATAAGAGGGGATATGATCTCCATGTATAATACATAAGGGGGGATATGATCTCCATGTATAATACATAAGGGGGATATGATCTCCATGTATAATACATAAAGGGGGGATATGATCTCCATGTATAATACATAAGGGGGGATATGATCTCCATGTATAATACATAAGGGGGGATATGATCTCCATGTATAATACATAAGGGGGGGGGATATGATCTCCATGTATAATACATAAGGGGGGATATGATCTCCATGTATAATACATAAGGGGGGATATGATCTCCATGTATAATACATAAGGGGGGATATGATCTCCATGTATAATACATAAGGGGGGATATGATCTCCATGTATAATACATAAGGGGGGATATGATCTCCATGTATAATACATAAGGGGGATATGATCTCAATGTATAATACATAAGGGGGGATATGATCTCCATGTATAATACATAAGGGGGGATATGATCTCCATGTATAATACATAAGGGGGGATATGATCTCCATGTATA
Source organism: Staurois parvus (assembly GCF_062004578.1). Lineage (NCBI taxonomy): Eukaryota > Metazoa > Chordata > Amphibia > Anura > Ranidae > Staurois > Staurois parvus. The sequence continues at coordinate 1,590,415 of NW_028318807.1, forward strand.
ATACATAAGGGGGGATATGATCTCCATGTATAATACATAAGGGGAGATATGATCTCCATGTATAATACATAAGGGGAGATACGATCTCCATGTATAATACATAAGGGGGGATACGATCTCCATGTATAATACATAAGGGGGGATATGATCTCCATGTATAATACATAAGGGGGATATGATCTCCATGTATAATACATAAGGGGGGATACGATCTCCATGTATAATACATAAGGGGGATACGATCTCCATGTATAATACATAAGGGGGGATATGATCTCCATGTATAATACATAAGGGGGATATGATCTCCATGTATAATACATAAGGGGGGATATGATCACCATGTATAATACATAAGGGGGATATGATCTCCATGTATAATACATAAGGGGGAGATATGATCTCCATGTATAATACATAAGGGGGGATATGATCACCATGTATAATACATAAGGGGGGATATGATCACCATGTATAATACATAAGGGGGGATATGATCTCCATGTATAATACATAAGGGGGGATATGATCTCCATGTATAATACATAAGGGGGGATATGATCTCCATGTATAATACATAAGGGGGGATATGATCTCCATATATAATACATAAGGGGGGATATGATCTCCATGTATAATACATAAGGGGGGATATGATCTCCATGTATAATACATAAGGGGGGGATATGATCTCCATGTATAATACATAAGAGGGGATATGATCTCCATGTATAATACATAAGGGGGGATATGATCTCCATATATAATACATAAGGGGGGATATGATCTCCATGTATAATACATAAGGGGGGATATGATCTCCATGTATAATACATAAGGGGGGATATGATCTCCATGTATAATACATAAGGGGGATATGATCTCAATGTATAATACATAAGGGGGGATATGATCTCCATGTATAATACATAAGGGGGGATATGATCTCCATGTATAATACATAAGGGGGGATATGATCTCCATGTATAATACATAAGGGGGGATATGATCTCCATGTATAATACATAAGGGGGGATATGATCTCCATGTATAATACATAAGGGGAGATATGATCTCCATGTATAATACATAAGGGGAGATATGATCTCCATGTATAATACATAAGGGGGGATATGATCTCCATGTATAATACATAAGGGGGGATATGATCACCATGTATAATACATAAGGGGGGATATGATCTCCATGTATAATACATAAGGGGGGATACGATCTCCATGTATAATACATAAGGGGGGATATGATCTCCATGTATAATACATAAGGGGGATATGATCTCCATGTATAATACATAAGGGGGGATATGATCTCCATGTATAATACATAAGGGGGGGTATGATCTCCATGTATAATACATAAGGAGGGATATGATCTCCATGTATAATACATAAGGGGGGATACGATCTCCATGTATAATACATAAGGGGGATACGATCTCCATGTATAATACATAAGGGGGGGATTGCTGTACGAAAGTCCTGGATTCTTTCTTGGAAACACAGAATATAACATTTATAGGGAAAGTTGATCCAGGGAATATCCGATTGCCTCTCGGGGGGTCAGGAAGGAATTTTTTCCCAGCAGGAGCAGATTGGATCGTTCTTTGCTGGGTTTTTGCCTTCTGGTGGATCAGCTGTGGGTGTCGGATTATAACTTTTATTTTTAATGGTACAACTAGATGGATGTCTTTTTTCAGCCAGACTAACTATGTAACTATGTAGGTCCCACACCGCTGCCTCCCATCTCCTGAGACTGCACTCGGTGACTTGGGTCTGAGACACTACAGACATATCCCTCCACCCGGCACAGCCAGCAGATAACAGAGAAGGTCCCCTGGAGGAGTCAGGCACAAGGCAGGAGACCCCAGTCACATGTCCTGGGTGCCTACATTATGCAATGCTTAGAGTAAAAATCAACATTTTTCTGCCAGCTGAACCCCAGAACCTCCATAAATCCAGTCTAGATACATAAATTGTGTCTGCAGCACAGAGAAGGAAGATTATCCGAGAGAAATCCAGGAATACAGGACGGGGAACACAGCTCAGGAAAGTGACCAGGGGATTACAGGCTGATATCACCCAGTCCCCGCCCTACTCTGGACCAATCAGTGAGCAGTATGGGTGGAGGAATGGATTTAGTGTTCATGACCCACCTGTGCTGATCTCTGTAGGAGTGTCCTCCTCTATAAATGTCCCCGTTATTCCATCCTCCTCCATAGACTGCTGATCATCCCTCACATACGCCTCTTCTTCTTCTGCTTTCACCTCAAATTCTATATCGATTGGATCTCCACTCTAAATCAAGGAAATGAGAGAAAACATCATCTGTAAAATGTAAGGTCACATAAAATATCCACACATTGTCTCTATGAATCCATGTTCTAGATGCTTCATCCCACCAACCTTGCAATGGGGAGGGATGGTGTGACCTTCCTGTGTGGAATCCCGGGAATACAGAGGACGGGGACATCTCTCTGGTGGGTTCCTGTAGCTGGATGACTCCACCATGGTGTCCTGGTACAGATCTTTGTGTTCTTTTAGAAGCTCTGACTCCTCCATCCCCCCATCCTCATCCTCGTCCTCTTTTATCTCTTCATTAACCTCAACTTTAGGATCTCTCAGGTTTCCACTCTGAATATATAATAAAAATGCCATCAATGGTAACAATGCAGATAATGTACAGATCCTAATGATACTATCAGTGATTGTTCCTCATCTACCTGATGATGGTGAGGGATGGTGTGACCTTCCTGTGTGGAATCCCGGGAATACAGAGGACGGGGACATCTCTCTGGTGGGTTCCCATGACTGGATCCATCTGTAGGAAACACACACACTGACTGAATCCATTGTTTCTATGTGTTTATCAGATGATGGGGGATCTAGGTGGATCCTCCGTACTGCTCTCTCCTTTACAATAAAGTCTCCTCTTACCCGGTGATGTGAGGGGCGGCTGATTGTCCATCATGACGTCCTTGTAGAGATCCTTGTGTCCTTCTAAATACTCCCACTCCTCCATGGAGAAATAGACAGTGACACCCTGACACCTTATAGGAACCTGACACACACAATGATACAGTCACCATCCAGACACATCCCTTGTCTGTTACTGGAGAATGTCCCAGAATTCCCGGCACCGCTCACCTCTCCTGTCAGCAGCTCAGTGATCTCTCTGGTGACTTCTAGAATCTTCTTCTTCTTTCTCTCTTCTATCAGGGAGGGAGGTGGAGGCAATGTGATGTCATATGATCTCCAGACTTCACAGGAGGAAAACTCTACATCTGAACACAAATAGTCACATCAAATGATATTCCCAGAATCCTCCTCACCTCTCCATTCAGGTCTCCATTTTATTAAAGCCCCACTTCAGGCTGAGGTATAATTCCCCCCCACAGGACCCCCACACTACGCAGGGTATAGGCTTGTTGCAGCATTCTGATGTCATTACATACAACGCAGGACCAACAGTCCCACTTTACATGTGAGGATACCAAGGGACCCCACATCCTAAGAGCATCAGAAAAATGTCAGATGGAGGGACATTGGGAGGAGGAGCTGTGAGGTCAGTGTGATGTCATAGGATTCTCTGACTCTGGATGGAGGGATATTGGGAGGAGGAGCTGTGAGGTCAGTGTGATGTCATAGGATTCTCTGACTCTGGATGGAGGGACATTGGGAGGAGGGGCTGTGAGGTCAGTGTGATGTCATAGGACATATAGACTCTGGATGGAGGGACATTTGGATGGGGAGATTTGAGGGGTCCTCTATATGAGGCTTCCATATAAACCAAATCCTAGTTCCTGGGTGCGTCCTACCTCTCCTAAACTGAAGAGTGACCTTTGACCTTTACCATCCAGAAATCTGTCCGGAATCTGTGGAAGTAAGCTGTCATGTGATCAGGTGACGTGCGGAGGAACGGAGTGTAAATAGCAGACAATTGTCTCCAGAGCCCCTAATGGTGGGGATGGATTTGGCGGCGTGCTGGTGCCAAGTTTCCTCCCCCCAGGGTCACTGCAGGTGTGGAGAAAAGCTGTGTAAGAGGATATGGAGGAGAGATGAGGAGGAGATCCAGGAATCAGGAGAAAGGTCAGGGCAAGCAACAGACGAGCGCATCCAAGAGACCAAGCCGGGGTCACTACACAGAAAATCAATCCAAGGAAACAACAGGCAGGACGAGGAATAGCAAGAAGGAGCTGAGAGACAAATGAGAATATTGCTCAGCCAATGGGAGATGATCTCAGCATGACTTCCATCATGAAGGAGATGAGGGGGAGGAAGTCACTGAAGGTGACCATAGATCCATGGAAATTCAGCTGGTTCAGCAGGGATCGCTCACATTTCCATCCATGTGTGGCCACTGCCGGATAAAAGCCACTCCCCCAGCGGCTGCAGCCAATAGCTTCAGTGCTGATCTGTGTATTCTGAGAGCGGAGGAGTCCCCCCATTGTCAGAATACAAGAGTGCAGCGGGGAGGATTCCCCCATCCACCTCCAATGTGTGGATGGGGGAATCGCTTCAGTTTTTATGGTCATCCCGCTGGCTGAACGATAAAACTGAACCATGTAGGCCAGCTTTGGGAGCAAATATATTATCATCAACTCCTCCCCCTGAAGGGGTTCATCTCCTTATTACCTCCTCTGCTGCCAGATCCAGAAATGTCTCCTCTCCGCTTCCTCATTCATGGAACTTCCTGTCTATACCTGACATCACTTCCTGTCTGTACCTGACATCACTTCCTTTCTGTCTTCCATAGAGACTTCCTGTCTGGGTAGAAGTGAGATCCCCACCTTGTGGAGCTCAGAGGAACTGCAGCCCCGAGAAGAGTCTGGTAGTGTGACCCCAGCCTTGTGCTGGGTGTGTATGAACTGTAGATCCTTATAGAGGGGTCACCTCCACTCCCACCAAGGGGGACAGAAATATATGACTCCTCGGGGGAGGGGTTTTGGCCCCTTTGATTTTGCAGTAACATTGATTGTAGATTTAGTCCTGTAGAACATCTGGTATATGGATACAAAGCCCCCCAGCTGGGAGTAAAGGGTGGAAATGGCTGGTGACCCCCAGATTTGGGCAATGATGTCATCACTATAAATGGATAAAACCCGCGCTATGTGTAACAACTCCAAACCTACAAAAACCTTCTAGCGGACTGCTGCTGTAACAAAGGGAAGGATTCCCTGTCATCTAGAAGAGCATTATGTGTCACAGCGCTGTCCTATTGTGTGTGCACAGAAATCATCACAAATACACTACAAATATGTGGAGACATTCAGAGATAAAGAGCTCGGGGCTCCAAATCCTATTCTCTGCACATCCACTGCTTCCACTTTACACCCACTTCATTGGTCTTATGGGGTTTATCAATAAATGAAGGAAACTGAACCGTGTGCAAATCCATCCACAACATAAAGTGCTTTGTGCTCAAGATGCTGCTCCCTGCACATCCACTGCTTCCACTTTACACCCACTTCATTCATCTCATCAGATTTGCTGCTATAGGAAATCATCTCAAATCCTGTGCAAATCCATGGAGACGGACAATATTGTGTGCTCAGTATAGTGTTCTCTGCAAGTCCACCGCTTCCACTTTGCATCTACTTCAATCCACTTATTTTACTCCAAAAATCCACCAATCAGTGAAAAGTTGATAAGGTGTGAAGGTGCTCCGCCCTTCAAACATGGCGGCTGTAGTGTAGCCACGCCTTCTTCCACCTCTTGTACACGGGATGGTGAGGGCGCCCCCTAGTAGTGCTTCCCCCTCACCACACCAATAGGACTCCCAGCTTTTCAGCTCCCAGAGTCACAAACATCCTTCACACTCTCCTCATCTCCGATGGTAAAGGAACCGGATCCTCCTCGCTCACTCCTGCAAGTCTGCTGCGGGTTCTGTCAGTCTCCCTCCTAGACTCCGCCTCTGACCGCCATTCCAGCAGGAGCTCCGCCTCTAAATACACACTCAGGGGGGAGAGAAAGGGGAACCCGACATCGTGTGACACCTTTTATTACATGGAAATATGAAAATCAACGGGACTAATGCAATCACATTTACTGCAAAATCAAAGGGGCCAAAATGTGTCCCCCGAGCAGTCAGGCTGCAGGAGATCTGCTGAGACATAGAGAGGGAAATGGGAGCTAATAGGCTGCGGGAGATCCGCTGAAACATAGAGAGGGAAATGGGAGCTAATAGGCTGCGGGAGATCCGCTGAAAAATAGAGAGGGAAATGGGAGCTAATAGGCTGCAGGAGATCTGCTGAGACATAGAGAGGGAAATGCGAGCTAATAGGCTGAAGGAGATCCGCTGAGACATAGAGAGGGAAATGGGAGCTAATAGGCTGCAGGAGATCTGCTGAGACAATGAAATGTGTATGAAATGGATGGATGTGCAGACACTCCCAGAAGATGATGTCATTATGAGTGGATTGATATATATTTTTGCATTGTCCCCCCCAGAAGGATCAGGTTTGGCGGGATCGCTCTCATTAGCTATACATTTGTATTTTGTGTTCTGTGTTTGTAAGACTTTTCTATATGTAATAAGAGATGTTTGTTGAACAGTTGGTTACATAAGAGTTACATTTATTTCTTCTTCCTTTATTCAGTAATGTTTCATCTCCCGTAGTATCCCTGTAAGGTACATATTATACAGGAAGGGGGATTATGGGATGGATCTCGGGGCTGCAGTTCCTCTGAACTCCACAAGGTGGGGATCTCACCTATACTCACACAGGAAGTCTCTATGGAATGCAGACAGGAAGTGATGTCAGGCACATACAGGAAGTGATGTCAGGCACAGACAGGAAGTGATGTCAGGTACAGACAGGAAGTGATGTGAGGGACAGACAGGAAGCAGAGAGGAGACATTGGTGGAAGTGGCAGCAGAGGAGGTAATAAGATGTTATGTTCTATTTACACACAGTAACCCCCCATCATGTCCATCCTCTTCCTCCTTAGTCAAGTCCGTCCTCTTCCTCCACAGTCACGTCCGTCCTCTCCCTCCACAGTCACGTCCGACCTCTCCCTCCACAGTCACGCCCGTCCTCTCCCTCCACAGTCACGCCCGTCCTCTCCCTCCACAGTCACGCCCGTCCTCTCCCTCCTCAGTCACGTCCGTCCTCTTCCTCCATAGTCACGTCCGTCCTCTTCCTCCATAGTCACGTCCGTCCTCTTCCTCCATAGTCACGTCCGTCCTCCTCCTCCATAGTCACGTCCGTCCTCCTCCTCCATAGTCACGTCCGTCCTCTTCCTCCATAGTCACGTCCCTCCTCTTCCTCCATAGTCACGTCCGTCCTCTTCCTCCATAGTCACGTCCCTCCTCTTCCTCCATAGTCACGTCCGTCCTCTTCCTCCATAGTCATGTCCGTCCTCTTCCTCCATAGTCATGTCCGTCCTCTTCCTCCATAGTCACTGTGACATCTTTTATCTCCAGCAGATGATGATACACACATATATAGTGTGGGAACCCAGATGAACCCCTTCAGGGGCAGAACATTCCCCCACTTCCGGGGCCGGAACATTCTCCTCATTGTGGAGATAAATTCTAGTAATATGGTCCTCTAAACAAACAGCACTGACAATAAATAGACAAGACAAGGACCATCCTGACCATACATGGCCTACAAAGGGCAATGATGACACTACACAGGCAGCCAATGGGCAATCATTACACTATGCAGCCAACACAATGATGGAGTGCCGGGGTCAGGAGTATGGAGCATAGAGCCCCTTACATTGCTGCTCAGGAGGAAGGAAACATTCCTTTGTAACAGAAAATGTACATAAATCTGAGGCTCTGTTAGAAATGTCCGGGAGGGTTAAAGAATGAAAGGAGCTTTATAGGGACTAAAACATTTCATATGTGTAACATTGTGCTTTTTATCTCCTCTTCCCCTCCCCCGCCTGTCTCCAGAACCGCACCCGGGGACTAGCAGGGAGGGGAGAGACCTTGCAGTGTAATGAGAACCGATTGGCTGCTCCTCAGGAAAGGGGAGTGTCCTGCTTATCCTTTCTGCCTTTCACTCCCAGAGCTGTTTTTGCATTTTTTGCACGTTTAAAAATCATTTTAGGCCTGAAGATGACACAAAACCCCCAAAATATCGATTTTCTGAAAGTAGAGACTTTAGAGAATAAAATAGCAGCAGTTCTAATTTTTTATGTCAGAAAATATTATCACAAAGTCTAGGAAATGCCAAATTTCAGTAAAAAATACACTTAAGTTAATTTCAGGGCACAAAAAAGCAATAAATGACCCATTTATGTGTAAAAATATAAAAGCCGAGGTTGCAGCGAGTAAATAGATATCCAACATGTCAAACCTTAAGTTGTGTGTGCTGAAATGGTGACAACCTTTAGTCCCGGTATTATCTATAGGGGACACATTTATAGCCCCTTCTAGGTCATCAGTATAGAGTACGGAGGAGGTCTGCTCCTAGAATTATCCTCTCATTCTGGTGTGACCAGCGATATGTAACGTGTATCACAATCAATGTTATCACGTGTAGGCCCTCCAGCGTGTGCTTTTACGTTTGGGTGTTCATATATGTGGGGGTGGGGGGGCCTCAAAATGTTTTAAGGGGAGGAGTTATGTACTTGGGTGTAACTTTCATTCTTTACAATTAAAAAAAACATTTTTACTTAAGGGGAAAAAGTCCTCTATGAGATGACTTTTGATGACGGGTTCTCTTTATTGACACATCCAGGGTCTAAAAGACCCCCAATGTCTCCCCTGTACTCCATTGGATGTAATGTAGAGCACATCGCACCGCATTACATTCTTTGCCGGCCTCGATGGTCTGGAAATCTGTCATAATGTCACTTCTGGGTCAGGACAAGAAGGGAGTGAATGTGTCTGTTCTCCTTTGTTGTCACTTACCTGGTGTGAGAGGCCAGTGGAGAGAGGGCTTCCCTTGCAGTTAAGTTCCAGACTCCCCTGAGAGTGGGACAGCAGGAGTCGGGTGCAAAGTGGCACAGGTTGCCTGTAGGAGTGCTTGTTGGTGGTCCACCCTGGAGCACAACTGATGCACTGAGATGAGGTCTGCAGACAGGAGGTGCCTGTGTGAGGTATGAAAGCCCTTCCAGGGAACAGAGGATTACTGGATAGCCGGTTCAAATCCAAGGTCCGGTACTGGGTGGAGATCAGAACAGACGTAGTCAGATGGGATAACCAAAGTCATACATAGAGGGGCGAGAGAGAATATCCATTAGCCAAGCCGAAGTCATGCACAGAGGAGCAAGAGAGAATATCCGTTAGCCAAGCCGAGGTCATGTCAGGGTTTAAGCAGAGAAGACAGGTCCAGGAGCAAGCCGAGTCGGTAACAGGAAATCACAGATCACAGTAGCACAGGAACAAGGTACTGGGGAGCCAGAGATCAACAGCACCTGAGAGTAGTGCAGGGCTTCCTTATAAAGGCCGTTTGCTGCCAAATTTGAGCCAATGTGAACTGTAGCCATGCAAGGTACTGGCAGGGGTGTCAGGTCTCCTAACACCTCTGCTGAGGACAGAGCCCTGACAGTGCCCCCCCCAAAGGGCAGCCTCCAGATGCCTACTTGGGCCATCTTGTCTGGATATTTGGAGTAGAACTCCTGGAGAAGTCTTGGGGCATGTATGTTGTCTTTGGTTCCCAGGAGCCTTCTTCAGGAGTTACCCCTTCCATTTGATCAAGAACTGAATCTGCCTTCCTCACTTCTTGCAGTGCAGGATTGATTCTGTCTCGTATTCTGCATCCTCCCCAACTGTTATTGGCGGCGGAGGAGGTTCTACTCTTCCCGGAAATGGATCATGAACTGCTGGCTTTAGCAGAAAAACATGGAAGACTGGGTGAATCCCATATGATTCGGGAAGAGATAGCTCATATGCCACTGGATTGATTACTCGTTTGATCTGAAAGGGCCCAATGTATCTTGGTCCCAACTTCCGCGATGGGCAAGGAAGTTTTAGGTTGGCTGTTGATAACCAAGTCTGGTCTCCAACCTTCAGAGAAGGATTTCCCCTCCGTTTCTTGTCATAGTATCTTTTGTAGTCAGTTTGCAGTCTTTGTATGGATTTCTGGAGAGCTCAATAGTTGTCCTGTATCCTGCGGATTCTGTCCTGAACTGCAGGTACCGAGGTTTCGAGTATGGTATCCGGCAGGCACGAAGGGTGGAATCCGTAATTGGCCCAAAATTGCGACTGATTCATAGCGGAATGGACGGAATTATTGTATGCACATTCTGCTAATGGGAGTAGAGATGTCCAGTCATCCTGGGAAAAGGCGGAGAGACATCGTAGATATTGTTCCAACGTTTGGTTAGTTTGTTCAGTTTGTCCATTACTTTGAGGATGGTAGGCCGATGATAGGCAGAGTTCCACTTTCAGGGTTTTACATAAGGCTCTCCAGAACCTGGAGGTAAATTGAACCCCTCGGTCAGACACGATATTGCTGGGCAGTTCGTGTAGCCTAACGATTTCCTTAATAAAAATATGTGCCGTCTCAGGCGTCAACGGAGTTCCTATCATTGGCAGAAAGTGGGCCATCTTGGATAGCCGATCTATCACTACTAGGATGGTAGCAAACCCCTCAGAGGGCGGCAAGTGTACAATAAAGTCCATTGTGATAATTTCCCAGGGACAATTAGGAATGGATTGGGGCCTCAGCAACCCCCATGCCTTGGCTTTGTCTCCCTTGCTACGTAGACATACTGTGCAGGATTTTACTTAAGTTCTGCAGTCCTGACTTAAGTTGGGCCACCAAAACGATCGCTGGATCAGGTCCATTGTTTTTCAGCCAGTTGATGGTCGTGGAATGTCTTGAAAACTTGGGATCTTACCTTCTGGGGTACAAAGGTCTTATCCTGGTGCCACAGAAAGCCATCCTGCCTTCTTAATGAGTTCTGCTCAGGTACGGCACACCGTGCAGATGCCTGTTCAATCAAAAGCTTCAGACTGGGCTGAATCAACAAAAAATTTGGGGCCGACAGGATGGTATCGGGGGCAAAGTTTCAACTGAATCTGGGAACATACGTGATAGTGCATCTGCTTTCCCATTCTTGGATCCTGAGCGGTAGGTCATGTGAAAATTGAAGATGGAGAAATATAGGACCCATCTAGCTTGCTGCGGTCTTAGGCGCTTGGCAGATCTTAAATATTCTAGATTCTTATGAACTGTGAAGATCATAATTGAGTGACTAGCTCCTTCCAAAAGGTACCTCCATTCTTTGAACGCCATTTTGATCTCCAAAAGTTCCCTGTTGCCTATGTCGTAGTGCCTTTCAGCTTGGCTTAGTTTCTTAGAGCAAAAAGCTACCAGAAGGAGCAGAGCTTTTGGACCTTGGCTCCTGTAGCTACCTCCGATGCTTCCACCTCCAGGATGAAGGGAAGTGTTGGCTCTGGGTGTTGTAATACAGGAGCAGAAGTGAACTGCTTTTTTAACTGCTCGAAGGCTGTCTGTGCTTCTTGGCTCCAGAGAAAATGTGTATGCTGGCTAGTGAGTTGGGTAATGGGGGCTATAATGGTTGAGAAGCCCTTGATGAACTTCTGATAAACGTTGGCAAATGTTGGCTGCCCCTGGAAGCTGCCCAATAGGGCAATCATATAATTGATGAGATGGTAAAGTGTCAGCTTTCTTTTTATCAAATACATCAAGGAAATGGTGGTAGGCAGGGGGAACGGAATGACTGGTATCTGATGTAGGCTGAACTGAGAGGCACACAGGGAAATTGGTGGGTGTGGGAGTGCCACAGTGCTGAATACAGTAATTTGATTGGAAGGTGACTTCTTTCTTGAGCCAGTTGATTTGTGGATTGTGAGCTTGCAACCAAGGTATTCCTAGGATGGCTGGAAACATGGGAGATCTCAGGATGTCAAAGCAGATGAATTCCTGATGGACAGAGTCAGTTGTGGCTAGGATGGGAATGGTTTCTTGGGTAATGGGTCCTGAGCTAGGAGCGGTGCCATCTGCTAGGAGTACATTAAACCTTTGTGTTTTAGGACGAAGAGGAATACCTAGGTTCTGGGCAAGGTTGATGTCCAAGAAAAAACTACAGGCTCCTGAATCAATGATTGCCCACAACTTGACTTCCTTTCCAGCCACCTGTAATGACATGGGTAGAATGACATGGGTGGTTAAGGTTCTGGATAACTGGAGATATGAAGGATGAGGCTGGCTGGACTTACTTGGTCGCACTGGGCAGTTGCCTAAGAAATGGCCCATGGCCCTGTGACATAAATGTAAGATTTGAGTAGTTGAGATGTGATCAGTAGAAATATGTCATTGTAAATTTAGTTTCAGTCCATGTTATTAAAGATAAGTGTTCCGAATTCAGTCAGAGACATATGTTCACCAATTAGCATCTGAAAGGACAGAGCATGTCAATAAAACGTTGTCACCTATGTAGCCAGAGATTGCCACCTTCTTGAAATCTAAAAGAAGAGCTCCAACCATTTCAGCTTCGGGAAGCAGCAGGAGACCAGGAGAGGGCTCCACTTTGTCTGCTAGCTGTGATTTATATCCACAGATCAGAGGAATATATTTCATCTCTCATAAAAGATACAATATTAGTTGCAGAGAGATGAAAATACTTCCTTTTGATTGGACACACTGTAGGCTACATCTGCATGTAAAACTGTATTTATAGCCTCTGTAGAATCCCAGAGAAATGCAGAAAACAGTTATATGGCACCTGATTGCAACAGCTGAACAGTGATTGGTACTGTCGCGATCAGATTGATGCGCTGGTGTCGGAAATTCTATCCCTGACTTGGTGATTCAAACCGTTCCTGGTCCAATCAACTTTGGGTACTTCAGTACCCAGAACGTCCTGTGGGCTGGTATAGGGTTGATTGGCCAAGGGCTAATGTCCAGCCTATGTCCATATTTCAATAAATTGAGGACCCTGAGATATGGACGGGGTGATTCGTACAGAGCCATTTCTATTTTACTGGCGAATCACGGACTTTCTCTAACTTGCTCCAGTCACAGGATAACTCTTAGTAAAAGTTTTATTTCTGCTTTTATTCCCTTTTATTTTATAGTCAATAGCCAATTGTGTGTCTTTTTGTATTTTCTGTATTATTTGTAACTTTTTATACTTTGTACATATTCTATGCACAGCCCACTTTCAGGATATTAAATCATAAAGTTAATAAGTGACTTCTGGATACTTAAGCTCGGGCTCATATCTCCGGAGAGATTATTGTATTACAGTGTCTATATGTGCTCGGTCTAAGTTCATTGCCAATCTGTATGCAATTGCACTGTGTGTTGGCAAATTGCATGCAGATTGTAAAGTAGCAGATCTGCCAGACGGAGATCTGTGTGTGTGGTGGCCCAGCAGACCAGTCTGCCGACAAACTGTTGGATGGTGGCAAGCTACCGTTTGTTGTGTGACTGGTGTGGGGGTGCGTGGACAGTGGAATCGTCATTCACACCGGGGTTCTAGCTTGTAGGATAGCTGGAGGAATGCTAGAAGTGTTTGCCAATTGCTAGACTGCTCCCCAACCCTTAGATTGCACCAGATTGTATATAAGATTTGTATCTGCCTGTGTGTGGATTGGAGTGGAGTCTCCCTCTAGTAGTGGCCAGATGCAGTGCGTATCATGGCCAGTCTTATATGCTCAAAGTAAGACCCCTCATTCCCTCTTTACCCCAAGTCATGGCCGGACGTCCACACCTCAGTTAGCTAGGCGCCGTGGGCATGTGTGTGCGGTGTGGATCCATGACAGCCCCGCAGTAAAGGCATAGGTTGCCTGCCGTCTGCGTAATCTTTCCTCTGGAGATAAGGCAGGTCAGAGAAGGCCAATTAGCATGGGTTTTACTTCAGGAGTGCTGATAGGCGGAGAAATAGGGACAGAATCCACTGGTCTTGGAACCCTTGGCAAAACCCTTGGCAAAGGGTCTGGGTATGTTCAGAATGTCTCTCCTGTAGCCGTTGATCCAATTAGGTAGCGAGTTGAATTAGATTCTCCAAGGAGGAGGGAGACTCCACCCTAGCTAATTAGTCCTTGAGGGACTCAGACAGACCTAGATGGAACTGGTATTTTAGGGCTGCGTCATTCAACCCGGTATTGGCGGACCATTTGCGGAATTCCACAATGTAGTCCTCCACATGCCGTCGGCCTTGTTGTAGAGCATGAAGGGTGGATTCAGCAGTAGAGGTCCTCTGTGGGTCATCATAAAGAGCTGCCATGGCTTCAACGAATGTGATCACTGAGTTTAGCGCTGGTTCTTTTTGTTCCAGTAAGCTGTGTGCCCATGATTGAGGTTCGTCAGATATGACAGAAATGATGAACCCACGTTAACTGTCTCAAGTGAGAAGGTCCTGGGTTGCAGTGCAAAATACAACTCACAAGCATTCTTGAAGGCTCGGGATTTACGTCGGTCCCCAGGAAGCGTTCCAGAATGGTAACCCTGAGTAGTACCACAGCGGGTGTAACAGTGGAAAGTGAACTGGCTGGTGCCACTGTAGGGATAGGACTAGGCAATGGATTCTGGTCTGCAGAAGTCGCAGCAGTAGTGAGCGAATGAAGATGTCCCTCCAGCTGAAAATATTCCTCCTGCAGATCCTTGACCACTTGCGTAAGTGCCGTCATCTGTTGGCACAGGGCCTCTAATGCAGAAGCACCTCTCTCGGCCTCAGACATAATGGCTGATTGATACTGTCACGTACCTGGTGAGAGATGCCAATGGAGAGAGGGCTTCCCTTGCGGCTAAGTTCCAGACTCCCCTGAGAGTGGGACAGCAAGGAGTCAGGACCAAAGTGGCACAGGTCACCTGTAGGAGTGCTTATTGGTGGTCCACCCAGGAGCACAGCTGATGCACTGAGATGAGGTCTGCAGACAGGTGGTGCCTGTGTGAGGTATGAAAGCCCTTCTGGGGAACAGGATTACTGGATAGCCGGTTGAAAGCCAAGGTCTGGTACTGGGTGGAGATCAGAACAGACATAGTCAGATGGGATAACCGAGGTCAGGCACAGAGGAGCAAGAGAGAATATCCGTTAGCCAGCCGAGGTCAGGTCAGGGTTTAAGCAGAGAAGACAGGTCCAGGAGCAAGCCGAGTCAGTAACAGGAAATCACAGTAGCACAGGAACAGGAAATAACAGTAGAACAGGAACAAGGTACTGGGGAGCCAAAGATCAACCAGCACTTGAGAGTAGTGCAGGGCTTCCTTATAAAGGTCGTTTGCCACCAAATTTGAGCCAATGTGAACCTCTGCGGCCATGCAAGGTACTGGCAGGGTTGCCAGGTCTCCTAACACCTCTGCCAAGGACAGAGCCCTGACATCTGTCCCCTCTACCCTCTGGCACCCGCTGAACTGTGCCCACAGATGGGCAAGCAGAGCCAGAGAAGCATAGTAGGTACAGGGGAGGTTCACACAGATGGGGTGGCAGAGGCTGGCACCTGAAAGGAGAGCCCTGTGGCTTGCCCACAGCAGGAATAAAGAATAAAAACAATACTTGCTCGGCCCCCAGAACTACATGTCCCGGGCGTCGGGTGATGTAAAGTGACCATCCCTGCATGATGAGCCGACATTGACCTCACAGCACTGCCTCAGAGCAAAAAAGTCATAGGAAGGATCAGATTTATCATTCCTTGTCTGCAGATCTAAAGCTCATCAAAACCAGTTCAGAGACCAAACAAACCCAACAGAGAAAAGGGCCCCCGGACCTCAAAATTGTAGTAAACACTAAACAGTCCAAACAAAATGTCTTCCCATGGGGGGAGTAGTTCTTCAATGTCCAGCAACCCTCCTATTCCCCCCTCACATCCACATCCTATTATTGTGTGACCAATACCATCCAAATCATTCTTACTTTCATTTCCCAAAGTTATCCGTCTACAAGGAGACCTGTATAGATCACATGATGGCACCAATGAGGATGGAGGAGGACCGGAGTCACATGACTGAGAAGATACTAAACCTCACCCTGGAGATCATCTACCTGCTGACCGGAGAGGTGAGGAGGATTCTGGGAGGTCACATGACATCACTCTTATCTCTATTAATAATACACAGACCTGACCGGAGAGGTGAGGAGGATTCTGGGAGGTCACATGACATCACTCTTATCTCTATTAATAAAACACAGACCTGATCGGAGAGGTGAGGAGGATTCTGGGATTCTAACATGATATTCCTCTTGGTTCCTCAATACAGAGATTTCCTCTTCTGAAGTCAGGTGATCATATGACCATCACAGTGCCTCCATGTGACTCCCTAAACCCTGAGAGACACAACATGCAGAAGATTCTAGAAGTCACCAAGAAGATGATGGAGCTGCTGACAGGAGAGGTGAGCGGTGCCGGGAATTCTGGGACATTCTCCAATCACTGATCATTATCAGTATCATTAGGATCTGTACATTCTCTGCATTGTTACCATTGATGTCAGTTTTATTATATATTCAGAGTGGAAACCTGAGAGATCCTAAAGTTGAGGTTAAAGAAGAGATAAAAGAGGATGAGGATGAGGATGGGGGGATGGAGGAGTCAGAGCTTCTAAGAGCAACAAACAAGAGATCCCTGTGCTCAAATCCATACAGCTAGTGCATGCATTTATCCATCAGGTGAAGGCCCCTCTGCACACTGCTATATACCCTTTCAAGCAAACTATGCAACAAATAGGGATATTTGGTTCACACATATTGCAATACATGTTTATGCTAGCATTGTGTCCGCAGTAGCACTTGCGTTGGCAGGGCAGAGTAGGACTTTGGACCAGTGTGCAGAGGGTCCTTCAGAATTTCTAGAGTTAATGTGGTTACACCCCTTTAGCACCTGATGGATAAATGCATGCACTAGCTGTATGGATTTGAGCACAGGGATCTCTTGTTTGTTGTATTGTTGGGTCAGTAGCCAGACCTGAACCTTGTAGCTCTCCCCATTGTGTCTTTTCCCCTATGCTAGCATTGTGTCCGCAGTAGCACTTGCGTTGGCAGGGCAGAGTAGGACTGGCCATAGAGGGATTACTTTGACGCAGTTGGCAGCTTAAACATGTATTGCAATATGTGTGAACCAAATATCCCTATTTGTTGCATAGTTTGCTTGAAAGGGTATATACCAGTGTGCAGAGGGTCCTTCAGAATTTCTAGAGCTTCTAAGAGAACACAAAGATCTGTACGAGGACACCATGGTGCAGTCATCCAGCTACAGGAACCCACCAGAGAGATGTCCCCGTCCTCTGTATTCCCGGGATTCCACACAGGAATGTCACACCATCCCTCACCATCATCAGGTAGATGAGGAACAATCACTGATAGTATCATTAGGATCTGTACATTCTCTGCATTGTTACCATTGATGGGATTTGTATTATGCATTTAGAGTGGAATCCTCGGGGATGATAATATTGATGTTAAAGAAGAGTATAAAGAGGAGGATGAGGAGTATGGAGTGATGGAGGAGTTTTCAGAAGGACACAAGGATATGATGGAGCCACCTAATACCAGGAACCCACCAGAGAGATGTCCCCGTCCTCTGTATTCCCGGGATTCCACACAGGAAGATCACACCATCCCTCACCATTACAAGGTTGGTGGGATGGAGCATCTAGAACATGGACTTGTGGAGATAATATTTGGATTTTTCATGTTAGCTTATATTTATATATTATGTGAAATTTCTAATTTTCTTGGTTTAGGGTGAAGATCTGATAGATATAAAAGTTGAGATTAAAGCAGAAGAAGAAGAGGCGTATGTTAGGGATGATCAGCAGTCTATGGAGGAGGATGGAATAACGGGGACATTTATAGAGGAGGACACTCCTACAGAGATCAGCACAGGTGGGTCATGAACACTAAATACACTATATACTCCATGTTGTACATTACATACTCCTGATCCCTGCACTATATACTCTATGTTGTACATTACATACTCCTGAGCCCTGCACTATATACTCTATGTTGTACATTACATACTCCTGACCCCTGCACTATATACTCTATGTTGTACATTACATACTCCTGACCCCTGCACTATATACTCCATGTTGTACATTACATACTCCTGACCCCTGCACTATATACTCTATGTTGTGCATTACATACTCCTGACCCCTGCACTATATACTCTATGTTGTACATTACATACTCCTGAGCCCTGCACTATATACTCTATGTTGTACATTACATACTCCTGACCCCTGCACTATATACTCTATGTTGTACATTACATACTCCTGACCCCTGCACTATATACTCCATGTTGTACATTACATACTCCTGACCCCTGCACTATATACTCTATGTTGTACATTACATACTCCTGACCCCTGCACTATGTACTCTATGTTGTACATTACATACTCCTGACCCCTGCACTATATACTCTATGTTGTACATTACATACTCCTGAACCCTGCACTATATACTCCATGTTGTACATTACATACTCCTGACCCCTGCACTATATACTCCATGTTGTACATTACATACTCCTGACCCCTGCACTATATACTCCATGTTGTACATTCCATAGTCCAGACTCCTGCTTTCCCCCTCCCCCCACTGCTATATATACACATAATATGGATTCTCTTTTGTTACACCCATTTCCTCTCAGCTGGACATTTTATATCGGATGATGTGATTGGAGCACAGACTTTTACATGGTGATAATAATGTGATAACATCCTCCAACTTTGGACCCTTAAACAGAAAGTGATAATGAGGGAGGAGTCAATACCCCAATGATGGTGGTCTTCAGGATCAGTCCAGTCTTCATCTTGGTTGTTCTCCCCCCTTCCTCACTCTCTGACCTTTGGTGGGGCTCAGCCCCGCTGTTCTTCATGACTAAATCATGGAGTAAATAAGGAAGTGCAGTACTTCTTGTGTTGGGAAGATGGCGATGAGTGATAGAGGGGGTGGGGACCCTCGTCCTATAATCCCCTCATCACTGTCCCTCCTATAAAAGACAGTTCTGGTTGTTTCCTCACTCTCTTACTAAGGTCCATGAATAAAGAAATGACCTGGTAGGAGATCAGAGGAGCCATTTCCTAGTTCTCTTGTGGGTGGAATTGTAAGCTCCTCAGAGACCAAGCTGCCTGATGTGGGTGGAGTCCTGGTTTGGGGGAACCAATCAGCTCCTGTCTAGTAATCCTCTTTGTCTTTGTATTTTAGTCCATGGCCGGGAGATGAGGAAAACCTCCGAGGATTGTCTCACTTTGTCTCCAGACTGGAAAGTAGAAGATGAGGACATCACACAGTATAGTCCAGGAGAAAACACGGCTCCCTCCAATGTCTATCCGGCACCACCCAGTGTAGATGGACCATCGGATTCCTCGTATCCTGAGGAACCTCAGACTGTGCGGGACCGGGCTGGCCTTCCAACATGGAAGAGCTTCTCCTGTACTGAGTGCGGGAAATGTTTCCAATCTAAATCTGATCTTAATGTGCATAAAAGATCTCACATGGGGGAAAAGCCATATTCCTGTCCTGAGTGTGGGAAATGTTTTTCACGGAAGTCCAATCTTCACACACATCAGAGATCTCACACGGGGGAAAAGTCATATTCCTGTCCAGAGTGTTGGAAATGTTTTTCAGTGAAGTCCAATCTTTACACACATCAAAGATCTCACACGGGCGAGAAGCCGTATTCCTGTCCTGAGTGCGGGAAATGTTTTTAAGAGAAGTCTGGTCTTCATAAACATCAGAGATCTCACACAGGGGAGAAGCCATATTCCTGTCTTGAGTGCGGACAATGTTTTTCAGAGAAGTCCAGTCTTCATAAACATCAGAGATCTCACACGGGGGAGAGGCCGTATTTTTGTCCTGAGTGCGGGAAATGTTTTTCACAGAAGTCCAGTCTTCGTAAACATCAGAGATCTCACACGGGGGAGAAGCCGTATTCCTGTCCTGAGTGTGGAAAATGTTTTTCAGATAAGTCCAATCTTCACAGACATGAGAGATTACACACGGGGAGAAGCCATTTTCCTGTCCTGAGTGAGGGAAATGTTCCTCACTGAAGTCCTGTCTTCCTGTACATCAGGGGTCCCACAAAACCCTGGAGGTATATTAGTGCCTTGAGTGCGGGAAATGTCTTCTAGATGAATGTTGCTGGACATCCCAGCTCTCATGTGGGGAAGAAGCACACCCTGATATACACATCAGATATACTCCATGGCTGATCTTCATCATGGAAGAAACAGTTCATAAGGCGATCAGAGGCCCCCAAAGACATGGATGAAGTGTGGGACCGTGTTGACCATTGATTGCAGGAGAAGAATAAAAATGTAGTCCTGACCTAGAGCACTGGGCTGACTTTTGGGGTGCAGCCTACAGTGAAGGAAATGTGTATTTGCTCCCCTGCTGATGTTGAATGTTCGCCCCTCACACAGAAATGATCGGTCTAACAATGGAATGTTCGGTGTAACACTGAGAGACAGAATACAACAACAAATTCAGCAGAAATGCGTCTAACAAATGATGACGGATCTGCATGTTCATGAGGGAAAGAAGTATTTGATCCCCTATCATTCAGCAGGATTTCTGGCTCCCAGGTGTCTTTCATACAGGTAACAAGCTGAGATTAGAAGCAGTCTCTTAAAGGGAGTTCTGCTAATCTCATTGTGTTACCTGGATAAAAGACACCTGTCCTCAGGAGCAATCAAACCATCAGATTCCAAACTCTCCACCATGGCAAAGACCAAAGAGCTGTCCAAGGATGTCAGGGACAAGATTGTAGACCTACACAAGGCTGGACTGGGCTACCAAACTATGGCCAAGCAGCTTGGTGAGAAGATGACAACAGTTGGTGCAATCATTCACAAATGGAAGAAACACAAAACAAGTGTCAGTCTCCCTAGGTCTGGTGCACCATGCAAGATCTCACCTCGTGGAGTGTCAGTGATCATGAGAACAGGGAGGAATCATCCCAGAACTACACGTGAGGATCTGGTCAATGATCTCCAGGCAGCTGGGACCACAGTCACCAAGAAAACAATTGGTAACACACTACGCCGACAAGGACTGAAATCCTGCAGTGCCCCCGCAAGGTCCCTCTGCTCAAGAAAGCACATGTCCAGGCCCGTCTGAAGTCTGCCACTGAACATCTGAATGATGCAGAGGAGGACTGGTGGGAAGTGTTGTGGTCAGAGGAGACCAAAATGCAGCTCTTTGGCATCAACTCAACTCGCCGTGTTTGGAGGAGGAGGAATGCTGCCTATGAGCCCAAGAACACCATCCCAACTGTGAAACATGGTGGTGGAAACATTCTGCTTTGGGGGTGTTTATCTGCTAAGGGGACAAGACAACTGCACCGCATCAAAGGGACGATGGACGGGGCAATGTACCATCAAATCTTGGGTGAGAACCTTCTTCCCTCATCCAAGGCATTGAAAATGGGTGGTGGATGGGTGTTCCAGCATGACATTGACCCAAAACACACGGCCAAGGCAACAAAGGAGGGGCTCAAGAAGAAGCACATTAAGGTCCTGGAGTGGCCTAGCCAGTCTCCACACCTTCATCCGATTGAAAATCTGTGGAGGGAGCTGAAAGTTTGAGTTGCCAAACGTCAGCCACCAAACCTTAATGACTTGGAGAGGATCTGCCAAGAGGAGTGGGCCAAAATCCCTCCTGAGATGTGTGCGAACCTGGGGGCCAACTCCAGGAAACATATGACCTGATTGCCAACAAGGGATTGGCCACCAAGTACTAAGTCATGTTTTGTGAAGGGGATCAAATCCTTCTTTCCCTCATGAATATGCAGATCAGTCATCATTTGTTAGACGTATTTTTGCTGAATTTGTTGTTGTATTCTGTCTCTCAGTGTTACAATAAACCGAACATTCCATTGTTAGACCGATCATTTCTGTGTGAGGGGCGAACATTCAGCATCAGCCGGGGAGCAAATACACATTTCCTTCACTGTATATGCTAGAGATGGTCTGCATATAAATGGAAGGGGGTCTGCTGTGCTGGGGGAGGGGTTTATGGGAAGGCTGGAGGAGTATATAAACTAGGATGGAGGGGGGAGGGAGAATTCAGTTTTAACGGGGTAGACAGATCAGACGGGGTCAGTACTTGTTGGTGTTACAAAAAACCAGTGGAATTGGTACCATTTGTATGAAAATAAAAAATGTTCAAAATCCATGTGAACAAGGTGTCAGTGAATGGACAAGGTGTCGGTGAATGAACAAGGCGTCGGTGAATGGACGAGGTGGCGGTGAATGGACAAGGTGACAGTGATTGGACAAGGTTTCAGTGAATGGACAAGGCGTCAGTGAATGAACAAGGTGTCAGTGAATGAAAGTGTTTGTTCCCCAATGCCAGAAGTGTGCCCAGCACAATAGGTGAGTTGGAAGGTTTGGTGCATGAAGAGAACTAGGATTGAATTGGTATTGCTGAATCTTGGCTTCATTCCTCACATGACTGGGCCATTCATATTCCTGGCTAGGTTCTCTTTCGGAGAGACGGGGGAAATAGGAAAGGGGGTGGAGTCTGTCTCTATGTGAGAAGTGATCTCAGAGCGAGTGTGAATGAGGACCTAGTTGATGGAGAGTGTGATGAGGCTGAAGTATTATGGGTGGAACTGCACATGGGGGGCGGTACTACAAAGGTCATCATTGGAGTTTGTTATAGGCCTCCCAGTGTTAATGAGGAGGTGGAGACTCAGCTCCTCCCACAGATGGCAAGGGCTGGGACAGTGATAATAATGGGGGATGGTAACGACCCAGAAAGTGACTGGAGGAATGGTACTGCCGGTGTAAACACAAAACAACCCCTCCTGCCCTCTATGGCCCAGAACAAGGGTGGATAGATGGACCCGGAACTTGAAGAAATTCCCCACCAAGGCATCAAAGGTTGTGCGGCTCTAAACAAGGCTGGGGAAGCCCCACCAATACTGGAAAGTGAAACAAAAAGCGCACCAACCTTGTGCATTACCTCAGTAAAATGTGATTTTATTGGATGTGAAAATATCCTCACAAACAGAGAAGTATAACAAGCGTGTAAAGTCCTTAGTGAGACTTGACCAATCAGAGACCAGCGCGAGTCTAAACACGAGGGAAGTTTCTCAGAGTCAGGCTGACGCGTTTCGAAGGGAGTCCCTTCTTCATCAGAGCTGACTTGGCAATGACAGCCCTCTTCTATATATACCCTGGGACAGAGGTTGGACCCTCCCACTTGGGTTGGGCAGTCCCAGGAAAGGAGGCGGGACAAAGGTGACATCACAACATGCTCACACAAGTAACAATACATTACACATCAAGAGGTATAGTAAGAGACATTAGAAACATTCACCGGCATTAAAGCTGTAAGAAACGCAGGGCAGTGTAATATATACATGAGGAGGTCATATAGTCTGTGTATATATATATATCCCCATATAATAAATAATGACATATTGGGAATGCTGCATTGGGGTTCATGGGGATAATATTGTTGGATCAGCACAATGTATAAAAAGTAAAAATGAATGAACTGAATACATAATTCCTTTGGATAAAAGCCTGCTGGTTCCTCAGTTGTTGACTTCTTTCCATGGAGATAAATGTGAACACAAAGTAGGCATACACATACATTTCAATGGCAGCCAGAATGTCCTTGCTTTGTGTGGGCTGTCAGTGGGGTCATTGGGCAGATCTTTGTCTTTAGATGTATGGAATATTTATGAGTAATGTTACTATACTGGCAGCAGAGGGAGGTCAAGTGCTGCCATTGCCAAATATGGCTTCTGGAGGTGAATTGGAATGCACACCAAAAGGTGCGTGGCTGTGGGGGCGCATGCGCAATGAGGCGGTGGCACGCTGGAGTACTCATGGAGATGGGCCTCCAATGGGCTATCGCACATGTGCAGTGAGGCGACGGCAGGCTGGAGTAGTCATGGAGATGGGCCTCCGACGGGCTATCGCACATGCGCAATGAGGCGGTGGCACGCTGGAGTAGTCATGGAGATGGGCCTCCGACGGGCTATCGCACATGCACAATGAGGCGGTGGCACGCTGGAGTACTCATGGAGATGGGCCTCCGATGGGCTATCGCACATGCAAGCCAAAGTCAGCTTATCATTTACCTAGTGGAATGCACTCCGGACATCCCGGAAGGACGGCTGTGAGATATGTTCCAGCCGTGGCTGTAAAGTTGGACATCTCCCTACAACTCGGGACAATTAGCCTGCATGTGACCTCGCTGTCTCCATCTACAGCATTAAGTCTGGGGTGCTCTTCCATAAATGTCTCCACCTGTTTTCCAAACCAAGAGATCCCCCCCTAAACCTTGGGGTGTTGGTGGGATTGACCTGAACCTTTACATAGTTAACAGGGTAGATCCGTGATGAATTTGCATCTTGCATCACGCCTGTCCCAGATTTGTGTTCTACTCCTAGAGCTCTGGGCCACACTCCTTAGAAACAGACTATTAAATTCTCACAGGTCATTCCCTTGGAGAATGTCAAAAGAAAGTCCTGCCATTACCCCAACAGAAGAAATTCCCTGTAGAATTCACCTCACAGGGATCAATGATGGTCAGGAAAGCGCCTGTATCACAGAAACCAACGACTTTTTGTACATCTATGCAGAGCTCCTGTAACTGCTGCTGCCTTATCTTGGGGTAAGTGGCTGGACTCCATAAACTCCTAGAAGGGCACCAGTTGTTGTTGGAAGCATCAATTCACTTTAAGATGGTGAAAGGCTCTTTCCTTCTGGCACCAGAGTTACACTGGGATCAGGGCAGGTGTTTTGATTCCGGGGAGGGTGAAGTTCCTTGGGCATCTAGCCTGGAGATGCCTGGGTTGTCCACATCCGTAGCATGGGTGGTCCAAGGGTGACCAGAGGGCTGGGGTTGGAGTGGCATTTCTTCAGAAGCTTGGTACATATCCACATAGTGCACCAGCTTGGGAGAGGTGGACCTGAGAGTCTTTTTCTAACAGGGCAGCTGGCCTGGCAGTGACCGGTTTGTCCGCAGCCAAAGCAGAGTCCCTCTGTAGAGATAATGTTAGTGGATCAAATTATCCTCCCAGCACTTCAAGTGTGTCCCTAAGCCAACCGCTTCCATACCCCAAAGTGATGTCCTGCTGGAAAGAGCTTTAATACCCATGTGGCCCTCAGATGAAAAGCCATCCCATGGATACTGTTGTAGTTTTGCTGATGAACTGGGACATGTACCTTGCAGAGGCATGTTGAGGCCTCTTGCTGGTACATGTTTGGAAGGGGCAGGGGTTGTAACAAAGGGCAGAAGTATTTTTTTGTGTGTGTTGTTGAAGCACAGACAGCATTGTGTCCTGTAGCTGGATAAAGCCAGATGTGCCAGCAGCAGGTTTGGATGCTTAAGGCTTGGCTGAACTCAAAGGACAATATAATAACCCTATGCTGGCAGAAAGGGTCAGACGTTTCTGAGTTTACTTCTGTGATGGACACACAGGACTGAGGGCTGCATGTCTTCCTAGAAAGAGGTTACCTGGTGCACAGAGTTGCTGAGACAGATAGCTTCCTGGACACTGGGACTCTGCTCTACTCTCTGATCTTCTGGCAACTTCTGTCTGTGTGGCCCAAATGCTGCGGCAGGACACACAGCCTTCTGAGGACCCATGATGTGCATATGAAGAACCTCTGCCCACCAGACCTCCTGTTCCCTGCCAAGCTGCCTGGACTTCTGTTGACTGGTGAGTCCCTGAACCTATGTTGTGTCTATTGCTGCTCATCCCTTATTGTGCCTGGACTCTGGACTAAGTGGCTGCTGGATCTGATTGCTGCAGTTTGCCAGTCTATACCCTTGATGTGCCATACCATGCTGCCCTGGTCTCTGCCCTGTGCTTGAAACACCCCACTTGTCTGTCCAGTTCCCTATACTGTGCTGACTTAGTCCCTTGTCTGTCCAGATCGCTGCCCTGTGCTGGACTCAACCACTTGTCTGCCCGGATCCCTGCCCTGTGCTGGACTCAACCACTTGTCTGCCCGGATCCCTGCCCTGTGCTGGACTCAACCACTTGTCTGCCCGGATCCCTGCCCTGTGCTGGACTCAACCACTTGTCTGCCTGGATCCCTGCCCTGTGCTGGACTCAACCACTTGTCTGCCCAGATTCCTGCCCTGTGCTGGACTCAACCACTTGTCTGCCCAGATCCCTGCCCTGTGCTGGACTCAACCACTTGTCTGCCCGGATCCCTGCTGTATCAGCTGGATTTGACCCTTGCTACATCCTACCCTGGTCCGCCTAGATCCCTGCCTAGTGTGCTGGACTTAACCACTGCTATGCTGTATTCACCCTGTGGGCTGGGTACATTCCCCTTGCCATACCGTCCAGTGGCCTGGTGTACTGGTTCTCCATTTTGCTTGGCCATCCTACATGGACTATCTATGTGGTATTACGCTGCTACCTGGTGGACTATTTTGTTGTGCTGTGTCTTGTTATCTGTACTGTGTCCTCACATTCCCCAATATACCCCGTATGTCAGGTTTTGTGTGATCTGCTCTGTGTGCTCTCTCTCTGCACTTCTAGTTTATCACTAGTGATGGGCTGAACACCCCCCGGTTCTGTTCATGGTAGAACATTCGAACAGACCAAAAGTTTGCAGCCAACATGGAACCTATGGGACTCGAACTTGGAAATTCAAAAATGCCCATTTTGAAGGATTATATGCTAGGTGTTAGCAATAAAAGTGGTATGGGGACTCGGGTGCTGCCCTGATGGACAAGAATCAGTGGAAAAAAATTCTAATAGTACAGTTTTTAAAGGGGCAGTCATTTCTCATTGCTTAAAGTAAAAAAAATATATATATATATTAATTTAAATATCATGCCTGGGGGTCCCTTAAACTACCTGCAAAGTTGCACATCTGTACAATGTATAGAACCTGCTGCAGCAGGACTGACACCGTAACCACTTGTTATTCTTGACAAGTCCAGGATTGGACCCGGCTCTAAAAATTCTAATTATATGTAATGCACCTCTCATACAGGTATAGAAAAATGTGGCCTTCAGTGTTGATGGTGCCTGAACACTGTGTCCCCTCACAGTTACTATTGCTGGGTGCAGTCATGGGCCCTGCAGTTAAAAACTGTTACAAATTATAGAAAAATTATCCAGGATTGATTCATGTTGATAAATGTCAGCTGGTCAGCGGAGTCTGTGGACAGACGCACTCTTATCCGTCACAAAACCTCCAGCAGCACTGAATGTCCATTCAGAAAGCACGCTGGATGCAGGACAGGCCAGTACCTCGATGGCATATTGAGCAAGTTCTGGCCAGTGATCCATCCTCAAGACCCAGTAACCCAGTGGATGCTCAGTTGGAAAGGTCTCCAAGTCTGTTCTTGCCCCTAGATAATCCTGCACCATATGATGCAGACCCTGCCGATGGGTGCTTAAACCTAACAGCCCCGGGTGCTGAGGACTAAAGAACTGTTTAATCGGTCAGCTGGCCGCCTTCTCCACCGCTCTTCCTTTGACAGAATGAACCCTCAGAAACACGTTGTCCAGGAAATGGTGACCTCCCAGTGTCTGGAAAGGTGTTCCACAATTTCAAGGCATCCTCAGGATGTTTCATCCTCTGCTCCCTCTGGGAAGACTGGATGAGCTCTGCACCTTGACCTTTGTAACGTGGATCAAGAAGGGTTGCCAACCAGTAAAGATCTCGCAGACACGTTGAGGAAATCTTGAAAATGAAAGATGTACACACAGTGCGCTGGTTATGCAGCAAAGTCGAGGCCTTGTGTGCTTTTCTGCAACACTGGAAGACAGTAGGGAGCCATTGTGAGCAGATATCATCTGAGGGATCATGTGAATCTGCTAAAGTTAAAGGCATCCTGAAAGACCTGAAACAGATGACGTTTGTGAAACTTTTCCATTTCCTATTCGATTTTTCTAGCAAGCTGAAACCTTTGTCAGAGGGTCTTCAGAACAAGGAACTTATGATCTGTCAGGTAAAAAACAAACTAGAACAAGCAGTTAAAACTCTTCAGAATCTTTCTGATGGGAAAGGAAAAAACAAACTTGAATTTCTTAGTAAGTTTACAGAAGATGGAAAACGACATGAGCTGCAGCTGACCAACCTTCAAGCTGGTGACAGAATTTCAGTCTATACACCAATCTGTATTGGGCAAAGCAGAAAGAGATTTCATTTTGAGGCTTTCCTCGTTCTCCTCAGATATTGTACAATCTGTCCATATATTGAACAGCGTGTCTTGGCCAGACAAAGCTCACATCCCCAACTTTGGATGGACTGAGTTGCACAGAATTGCAAAACATGTTTTTGATAATCAGTTTGAAGACAAAATTGAGCTGTTAGAAGCAGAGAGGGCTGACCTCAAACTCTCCATTCAAAATGGACTCTTTTAATGAGACTCTGAAAAGATTGAATCAGCAGAAAGATTCAGCAACATACTCCCTCTGATCAATTTCTGTGCCGTACTTCCCCAACAACTGCCTCATGTGAACGTGGCTATAGCTACCAAATCAGAATAAAGACGGTCTATCGTTCATCACTGACACGGGAGACTTTGGATGATCTTCTGATGATTGCTGTTAATGGACCACCACTAAAAGATTACAATCCACACACAGCCATTGGAGTGGTATTTTGTATCAGAAAGGGGACGTTACACAAGTCTTGGTCCTGCTGTACAATGAAAACCATAGCAAATCTTGATGTGAAACTGGCTTCCTACTGCTTTTTGGCATCCAAATAATTATTTTTTGGTGTTTTATTTTCTTAATTGAATAGAATTCAATCCGCACACAGCCATTGAAGTGGTATTTTGCATCAGAAAAAGGGTATTACACAAGTCTTGGTCCTGCTGTACAACACAAACCATGGCTGCTCTATGTTACAATGGTTACTATTGTTATGCCATGTTTTTTGGCATCTAAATAAGCACTTCTTTGTTTTTTCTTAATGCACTACTTCTCTAAGCTCTCTTTTAATAAGATGCTGGAGATAAAAAATGCAAAATGTTTACTATTGTTATTTATTTTATTTAATATTTTTTGGCCATCAAAAGAGGCACTTTTTTCTTTTTTCTTAATGCCGCACTTCTCTAAGGTCTCTGCTGGAGATAAAAAATACAACATGTTTACAGTAATTATTATTCCATGTTTTTTGGCATCAAAATAAGCACTTTTTCTTATGCTACACTTCTGTAAACTAAACTTACATCCTTTAAAAGAGACTTTACTGCAGTTACTAAAGATGCAGGAGATAAACAAAAGAAATACAAAATGTTCACTCCAGGTTTAAAGCTGTAAAACTTGATGTTTTGATTGCACCCGATTGCTATTAAGCTATTGCTGTGATGTTTAAATTGACATAATAAAGTTATAATTGCAGTTTTTTTATATTTTGGACTCTTTATTCTAAAGAAAAATGTAATTTCATAAGCTTTAAGGGGGTGTGGTTGGGGGCAGGGCTAGGGACAGGGTTGGGGGATGGGCTGGGGGTGGGGTTGGAGGTGGACCTGGGCAAGGTTAGGTTAGGCAACTGGTGGAGAGTAAGGTTTGTGCCTGGCTAGTAGGTCTAGACTCAAAATGGTTTATCCGGATGTATACAGTATATATATGACAAGGCAGACTACTTCATGTAACATTACATCTTCATCTCAGATTGTAAGCGGATTGGATTGGCCTGTGTATGGGATTCCAGATCAAGTCATGGCAAGGTACACGTTGAGCGTTGAATATCTGGGTGTAGAGAGATCACGGGGGGATTTGTATATCTGTTGTCACATGTTGCTGAGTTACTGATTTCTTACACGACATTTCCAGACAGTTGGATGTAATTCATTAATATTTGGAAGTAATTGCTGGCTTGTATTTCTCCCCATTATTGTGGATTAGATCATTGTACTGTTATCTTGTATTGTTTATTATTTATCATCACCTATTAGATTTCATCCCCATTTTGTACTGATTTATATTATTAATAAATATATATTATATTTGCACATTATTGCGTTTTATTTTGTCTTCCAATTATCACAAATACAGAACTGGGATGTCGGTTACTTTGTGAGAATTAGTAGGGAATCTCCTTCATTCCAGATCCCGCCTGTTTCCATGAATTGTATACGGATTATTTCCTCACAGATAAAGTTCTGACAATTTGTACCGTTCTGGTGTTTTTGATCCTCAGAAATGAGATCTGCCGTCATCAGACATGATGGATTTTCAGACATCTCTCCCATAGTTTGTAGACTCTATAACTAAAGTATATAAACCAATTAATACGGCGCTATACTAACAAACAAGCGATACAATAAGAATAAACACATAAAACTGACATTAGTGTAGGGTGAGGTGGACGGCTATGAGAGTATCATGCATTGGAGTGACAGGAAACATATGGTGAATATTGTCCTTAGTGAATCACACAGACTTCATGCAGGTGTGAGCTGCAATGTGCCAATCCTCTAAGGCTGGGGTGCCCCCTCACCTTCCTGCTCAGGCCCCCAGGGACCAAAGAGCCTTGGGTAGTAACTGTAATATTCCTCCAGATAACAGGTGGATCCCTCTGGCAGTAATGATGTAACTCACTCCTCCTGGTTAGCCTCAGCACTAGATGGTAAGCCTCAGCAATCGTTGGTATCCGTGGTGTCTCTCCGGTAATGGCTCTCCAATACGGTCACCAGTGAGGCAAGAGAGACTTATATAGTGTAAAACCTTTTATTTATTTTTAAAAGAAACTAAGAGCCTACTTACACAGATCTTCAGACAAGCAAGCCTTTACACCACTCCAAGGGTGTACTGTATTCGGAAAACGGAGCACCAAGATGGCGCCCACGCCGGATATGACGTCAGGCCGTCGATCGTAAGAAGCTCCTCCCACTGGCGTATCTACGCGTTACGTCACTCAAACACGTGACTTCGTCAGGATATACGCCTACTACTGGTGGAGCTTAATTTATTTGGTCGATTAGCCAATCAGCATTTCTACTAGGCGGTGCCAGCCGCCATTAAGGTGAAGTACAATACCGAAGACGATCTTCTGTATGCATTTGCGGCAATACGTACATTCAATACCGGAGTTGGTGGCCATAACAATATTGATTAAATTAATTAGGACGCATAATGATGCATAATGTATAAAAGGTGATAAAATGTGAATATAGATAAAAATAAAAGTAAAAATAGGTTGTCTTAGTGGGTAAGGTGCAAGCTCCAATCACAGGGCTAAGCACCCTAAGGTGGCACTCTACACATATCGACCGCCATACAGTACCACAAGGGAGAAAACATATATTGCCAATTGGATATGTGGGATCTATTATAAATCCAAAGACCCCCGCATTGTATGGTAATACATACTAGGTTAAAGTAAAAATAAATGAGTATAACCGAAAAATGCCACAAAGGCCCATTTATACAGTACACCATAGAGATGGTTACTATACATAGCATGTAAATATTGGACAAGCGATGGAAGGCCTAATACAGAGTGTGAAAAGTAACTAATGGGGGGTGATAGAAACCTGATTAGAAATTGCTGATGAAGCAATTCAGGTCGAATTCAACATTGAGGCCCCTAGGGGCTTGTGACCTCATAGGAAAATCCATTTGGATTCCATTTGGCTAATAGATCTAACTTTGTTACTCCCCCTCCAGTGCCTTTTATATTTCTCTATTCCCCAGAATTTGAGTTTAGAGGGGTCGTTATGATGATGGGTAGCGAAATGTCTGGGAACACTATGTTTGGTATGGCCCTTTTTAATATTTTGTATATGTTCCCTAATCCTCTTCCACATGGGCCTCTTAGTTCTTCCTATGTATTGTAACCCACACTCACACTGCAGGCAATACACTACCCCCTCAGTATGACATGTTATAAACTCCTTGATAGTATATGTCATTCCTGTAGTAGTTGCTTGAAATTGTTTCGTTCTCCTATTGACCCCCTTTGTAGCCTTACACGCATAGCATGTATTGCACGGGTAGAAGCCCTTTAGATCGAAAAGTGTAGTGCTGCGATTGGTCTGAGGGGGGTCGATCACATTTTTGACTATACTAGTTCTAATGCTAGGAGCCTTCCTATATATGAATAGTGGTTTGGCGGGTAGGACCTTTTCTAAATGAGGATCCGATTGGAGGATGGGCCAGTACTTCTTAAATAGTTTCTCAATTTTCTTGTAATGCATATTGTAATCTAAAATAATAGATACATGGTCATCTAGATGTGCCTCCCTATTCTTATCTATCAGTAATTGGGTTCTGTCCATTTTCCCCACTTCTTCGATTTTTTTGGAAATAAAATGTTTACTATAGCCTTTTTGTTCGAATCTATCCCCTAGCTTTTGGACCTGGTTGTTATAATCCTCTATATTGGTGCAATTTCTCCTTAAACGGATAAACTGACCCTTGGGAATATTCAAGAGCCACTTAGGATAGTGGCAACTGTCCAGCGCAATGTAGCCATTACGGTCAACATTTTTAAAATAAGTGGTGGTGATCAGTCTGTTTCTTTTAATTGAAATATTCAAATCCAAGAAATGAATGGACTCTTCACTAGTTTCCCATGAAAGTGAAATATTTTTATCATTAGAGTTAAGTGTTTGTAGAAATGACTGTAGGGAGATCTCATCACCCCTCCAGAATATTATCACGTCATCTATGTAACGTTTGTATAGCACCAACTCCTTAGGTGTTTGGAGATAGATGGAATATTGTTCCCAGTGGGCCATAAACAGGTTGGCCACACTCGGGGCGAAGCAGGCGCCCATGGCAACTCCACTTATTTGTTTAAAGTATTGGTGTCCATGCCAAAAATAATTGTGGGTGAGGCAAAAATCTAGACAGTCAATAATATACTTCTGCTGTTTCACTTGCAGATTGCTATATTTACTCAAGCCCCAATTTGTAGATGAAATTGCATTTTCATGGTCAATTATAGTATATAGGGAGGAGACATCAGCAGTGGCTATTCTTAAATTGTCCGTATTCTGGATGGTATCAAGTAATTGGATCAGATGTTTAGTGTCCCTAAGGTAAGCTCGTGTCTCTTTAACTAGAGGTTGTAAAAAGATGTCTACATATTGTCCCAGTCTGGATAGAATGGAGTCGATGCCGTTCACTATAGGCCTCCCTGGGGGGTTATAGAGATCCTTATGGATTTTAGGGACTAGGTAGATGACCGGTATCCTACATGTGTCAGGTATCAAAGATCTTATAACATGTCATACTGAGGGGGTAGTGTATTGCCTGCAGTGTGAGTGTGGGTTACAATACATAGGAAGAAGTAAGAGGCCCATGTGGAAGAGGATTAGGGAACATATACAAAATATTAAAAAGGGCCATACCAAACATAGTGTTCCCAGGCATTTCGCTACCCATCATCATAACGACCCCTCTAAACTCAAATTCTGGGGAATAGAGAAATATAAAAGGCACTGGAGGGGGAGTAACAAAGTTAGATCTATTAGCCAAATGGAATCCAAATGGATTTTCCTATGAGGTCACAAGCCCCTAGGGGCCTCAATGTTGAATTCGACCTGAATTGCTTCATCAGCAATTTCTAATCAGGTTTCTATCACCCCCCATTAGTTACTTTTCACACTCTGTATTAGGCCTTCCATCGCTTGTCCAATATTTACATGCTATGTATAGTAACCATCTCTATGGTGTACTGTATAAATGGGCCTTTGTGGCATTTTTCGGTTTTTAATATATTTTTTATATATACTCATTTATTTTTACTTTAACCTAGTATGTATTACCATACAATGCGGGGGTCTTTGGATTTATAATAGATCCCACATATCCAATTGGCAATATATGTTTTCTCCCTTGTGGTACTGTATGGCGGTCGATATGTGTAGAGTGCCACCTTAGGGTGCTTAGCCCTGTGATTGGAGCTTGCACCTTACCCACTAAGACAACCTATTTTTACTTTTATTTTTATCTATATTCACATTTTATCACCTTTTATACATTATGCATCATTATGCGTCCTAATTATTTTAATCAATATTGTTATGGCCACCAACTCCGGTATTGAATGTACGGATTGCCGCAAATGCATACAGAAGATCGTCTTCGGTATTGTACTTCACCTTAATGGCGGCTGGCACCGCCTAGTAGAAATGCTGATTGGCTAATCGACCAAATAAATTAAGCTCCACCAGTAGTAGGCGTATATCCTGACGAAGTCACGTGTTTGAGTGACGTAACGCGTAGATACGCCAGTGGGAGGAGCTTCTTACGATCGACGGCCTGACGTCATATCCGGCGTGGGCGCCATCTTGGTGCTCCGTTTTCCGAATACAGTACACCCTTGGAGTGGTGTAAAGGCTTGCTTGTCTGAAGATCTGTGTAAGTAGGCTCTTAGTTTCTTTTAAAAATAAATAAAAGGTTTTACACTATATAAGTCTCTCTTGCCTCACTGGTGACCGTATTGGAGAGCCATTACCGGAGAGACACCACGGATACCAACGATTGCTGAGGCTTACCATCTAGTGCTGAGGCTAACCAGGAGGAGTGAGTTACATCATTACTGCCAGAGGGATCCACCTGTTATCTGGAGGAATATTACAGTTACTACCCAAGGCTCTTTGGTCCCTGGGGGCCTGAGCAGGAAGGTGAGGGGGCACCCCAGCCTTAGAGGATTGGCACATTGCAGCTCACACCTGCATGAAGTCTGTGTGATTCACTAAGGACAATATTCACCATATGTTTCCTGTCACTCCAATGCATGATACTCTCATAGCCGTCCACCTCACCCTACACTAATGTCAGTTTTATGTGTTTATTCTTATTGTATCGCTTGTTTGTTAGTATAGCGCCGTATTAATTGGTTTATATACTTTAGTTATAGAGTCTACAAACTATGGGAGAGATGTCTGAAAATCCATCATGTCTGATGACGGCAGATCTCATTTCTGAGGATCAAAAACACCAGAACGGTACAAATTGTCAGAACTTTATCTGTGAGGAAATAATCCGTATACAATTCATGGAAACAGGCGGGATCTGGAATGAAGGAGATTCCCTACTAATTCTCACAAAGTAACCGACATCCCAGTTCTGTATTTGTGATAATTGGAAGACAAAATAAAACGCAATAATGTGCAAAAATATATATTTATTAATAATATAAATCAGTACAAAATGGGGATGAAATATAATAGGTGATGATAAATAATAAACAATACAAGATAACAGTACAATGATCTAATCCACAATAATGGGGAGAAATACAAGCCAGCAATTACTTCCAAATATTAATGAATTACATCCAACTGTCTGGAAATGTCGTGTAAGAAATCAGTAACTCAGCAACATGTGACAACAGATATACAAATCCCCCCCGTGATCTCTCTACACCCAGATATTCAACGCTCAACGTGTACCTTGTCATGACTTGATCTGGAATCCCATACACAGGCCAATCCAATCCGCTTACAATCTGAGATGAAGATGTAATGTTACATGAAGTAGTCTGCCTTGTCATATATATACTGTATACATCCGGATAAACCATTTTGAGTCTAGACCTACTAGCCAGGCACAAACCTTACTCTCCACCAGTTGCCCCACCCAACCTTGCCCAGGTCCACCTCCAACCCCAGCCCATCCCCCAACCCTGTCCCTAGCCCTGCCCCCAACCACACCCCCTTAAAGCTTATGAAATTACATTTTTCTTTAGAATAAAGAGTCCAAAATATAAAAAAACTGCAATTATAACTTTATTATGTCACTTTAAACATCACAGCAATAGCTGAATAGCAATCGGGTGCAATCAAAATATCAAGTTTTACAGCTTTAAACCTGGAGTGAACATTTTGTATTTCTTTTGTTTATCTCCGGCATCTTTAGTAACTGCAGTAAAGTCTCATTTAAAGGATGTAAGTTTAGTTTACAGAAGTATAGCATAAGAAAAAGTGCTTATTTTGATGCCAAAAAACATGGAATAATAATTACTGTAAACATGTTGTATTTGTTATCTCCAGCAGAGACCTTAGAGAAGTGCGGCATTAAGAAAAAAGAAAAAAGTGCCTCTTTTGATGGCCAAAAAACATAAATAACAATAGTAAACATTTTGCATTTTTTATCTCCAGCATCTTATTAAAAGAGAGCTTAGAGAAGTAGTGCATTAAGAATAAACAAAGAAGTGCTTATTTAGATGCCAAAAAACATGGCATAACAATAGTAACCATTGTAACATAGAGCAGCCATGGTTTGTGTTGTACAGCAGGACCAAGACTTGTGTAATACTCTTTTTCTGATACAAAATACCACTTCAGTGGCTGTGTGTGGATTGTATTCTATTCAATTAAGAAAATAAAACACCAAAAAATAATTATTTGGATGCCAAAAAGCAGTAGGAAGCCAGTTTCACATCAAGATTTGCTATGGTTTTCATTGTACAGCAGGACCAAGACTTGTGTAACGTCCCCTTTCTGATACAAAATACCACTTCAATGGCTGTGTGTGGATTGTAATCTTTTAGTGGTGGTCCATTAACAGCAATCATCAGAAGATCATCCAAAGTCTCCCGTGTCAGTGATGAACGATAGACCGTCTTTATTCTGATTTGGTAGCTATAGCCACGTTCACATGAGGCGATTGTTGGGGAAGTACGGCACAGAAATTGATCAGAGGGAGTATGTTGCTGAATCTTTCTGCTGATTCAATCTTTTCAGAGTCTCATTAAAAGAGTCCATTTTGAATGGAGAGTTTGAGGTCAGCCCTCTCTGCTTCTAACAGCTCAATTTTGTCTTCAAACTGAATATCAAAAACATGTTTTGCAATTCTGTGCAACTCAGTCCATCCAAAGTTGGGGATGTGAGCTTTGTCTGGCCAAGACACGCTGTTCAATATATGGACAGATTGTACAATATCTGAGGAGAACGAGGAAAGCCTCAAAATGAAATCTCTTTCTGCTTTGGCCAATACAGATTGGCCTATAGACTGAAATTCTGTCACCAGCTTGAAGGTTGGTCAGCTGCAGCCCATGTCGTTTTCCATCTTCTGTAAACTGACTAAGAAATTCAAGTTCATTTTTTCCTTTCCCATCAGAAAGATCCTGAAGAGTTTTAGCTGCTTGTTCTAGTTTGTTTTTTACCTGACAGATCATAAGTTCCTTGTTCTGAAGACTCTCTGACAAAGGTTTCAGCTTGCTAGAAAAATCGAATAGGAAATGCAAAAGTTTCACAAACTTCATCTGTTTCAGGTCTTTCAGGATGCCTTTAACTTTAGCAGATCACATGATCCCTCAGATGATATCTGCTCAGAATGGCTCCCTACTGTCTTCCAGTGTTGCAGAAAAGCACACAAGGCCTCGACTTTGCTGCATAACCAGCGCACTGTGTGTACATCTTTCATTTTCAAGATTTCCTCAAAGTGTCTGCGAGATCTTTACTGGTTGGCAACCCTTCTTGATCCACGTTACAAGGGTGAAGGTGCAGAGCTCATCCAGTCTTCCCAGAGGGAGCAGAGGATGAAACATCCTGAGGACGCCTTGAAATTGTGCAACACCTTTCCAGATACTGGGAGGTCACCATTTCCTGGACAACGTGTTTCTGAGGCTTCATTCTGTCAAAGGAAGAGCGGTGGAGAAGGCGGCCAGCTGACCGATTAAACAGTTCTTTAGTCCTCAGCACCCAGGACTGTTAGGTTTAAGCACCCATCGGCAGGGTCTGCATCATATG
Source organism: Staurois parvus (assembly GCF_062004578.1). NCBI lineage: Eukaryota > Metazoa > Chordata > Amphibia > Anura > Ranidae > Staurois > Staurois parvus. Next base: position 1,627,968 of record NW_028318807.1, read on the forward strand.
GTGCAGGATTATCTAGGGGCAAGAACAGACTTGGAGACCTTTCCAACTGATCATCCACTGGGTTACTGGGTCTTGAGGATGGATCACTGGCCAGAACTTGCTCAATATGCCATCGAGCTACTGGCCTGTCCTGCATCCAGCGTGCTTTCTGAACGGACATTCAGTGCTGCTGGAGGTTTTGTGATGGATAAGAGTGCGTCTGTCCACAGACTCCGCTGACCAGCTGACATTTATCAACATGAATCAACCCTGGATAATTTTTCTATAATTTTTAACAGTTCTCAACTGCAGGGCCCATGACTGCACCCAGCAATAGTAACTGTGAGGGGACACAGTGTTCAGGCACCATCAACACTGAAGGCCACATTTTTCTATACCTGTATGAGAGATGCATTACATATAATTAGAATTTTTAGAGCCGGGTCCAATCCTGCACTTGTCAAGAATAACTCTGAAGGGTTACGGTGTCAGTCCTGCTGCAGCAGGTTCTATACATTGTACAGATGTGCAACTTTGCAGGTAGTTTAAGGGACCCCCAGGCATGATATTTAAATGAATATTTATTTTTTTTACTTTAAGCCAGTGCTTCTCAAATAGTGGGGCGCGCCCCCCAGGAAGGGCGTGAGGCTCCGTCAAGAGGGGTGCGTACAGGGGTGGGCAGAGGGCTGCTGTCTCTTACCTGGCTCCCACGATGATCCATCCAGGAAGCGCTGCTCCTTCCGTCACTCTGGCCACTCCCTCACTCCTGCCGCTTGGCTCCGCCTCCTCACCGGTGATTGGCCGCCAGAACTGTAGCTCAGGAAAGGTACACAGGTGGCCAATCACGGGCGAGGAGGCGGAGCTGAGCGGACCCGCGAAAATCGAGTGAGGGAAAAGCCGGTAAGTGTGCAGTGCAGAGGTGCTGCTGCAACCACATATGCTGGCTGCAGCAGCACCATACTGCAACAGGGGTCAGCAAGTGTCATTGGTGTCAGTGGGAGGAATAGTGCTGCATCATTGGTGTCACTGATACTAATGATGGGGCATTATTCCTCCCACTGACACCAACGATGGGGCACTATTCCTCCCACTGACACCAATGATGGGGCACTATTCCTCCCACTGATACTAATGATGGGGCATTATTCCTCCCACTGACACCAATGATGGGGCACTATTCCTCCCACTGACACCAATGATGGGGCACTATTCCACTGACACCAATGATGGGGCACTATTCCTCCCACTGACACCAATGATGGGGCACTATTCCTCCCACTGACACCAATGATGGGGCACTATTCCTCCCACTGATACTAATGATGGGGCACTATTCCTCCCACTGACACCAATGATGGGGCACTATTCCTCCCACTGACACCAATGATGGGGCATTATTCCTCCCACTGACACCAATGATGGGGCACTATTCCTCCCACTGATACTAATGATGGGGCACTATTCCTCCCACTGACACCAATGATGGGGCACTATTCCTCCCACTGACACTAATGATGGGGCACTATTCCTCCCACTGACACCAATGATGGGGCACTATTCCTCCCACTGACACCAATGATGGGGCACTATTCCTACTTATAACAATTTTATAGACAAATGATACTATTTACAGTCGCGCGGGGGGGCGCAAATTGTTTTCTTCTTCCTAGGGGGGGCATGACAGAAAATAATTGAGAAGCACTGCTTTAAGCAATGAAAAATAACTGCCCCTTTAAAAACTGTACTATTAGAATTTTTTTCCACTGATTCATGTCCATCAGGGCAGTACCCGAGTCCCCATACCACTTTTATTGCTAACACCTAGCATATAATCCTTCAAAATGGGCACTTTTGAATTTTCAAGTTCGAGTCCCATAGGTTCGATGTTGGCGGCAAACGTTTGGTCTGTTCGAATGTTCTACCATGAACTGAACCGGAGGGTGTTCAGCCCATCACTAGTGATAAACTAGAAGTGCAGAGAGAGAGCACACAGAGCAGATCACACAAAACCCAACATACGGGGTATATTGGGGAATGTGAGGGCACAGTATGGATAACAAGACAAAGCACACCAAAATAGTCCACCAGGTAGCAATGTAATACCACATAGATAGTCCATGTAGGATGGCCAAGCAAAATGGAGAACCAGTACACCAGGCCACCAGACGGTATGGCAAGGGGAATATACCCAGCCCACAGGGTGAATACAGCATAGCAGTGGTTAAGTCCAGCACACTAGGCAGGGATCTACGCGGACCAGGGTAGGATATAGCAAGGGTCAAATCCAGCTGATACAGCAGGGATCCGGGCAGACAAGTGGTTGAGTCCAGCACAGGGCAGGGATCTGGGCAGACAAGTGGTTGAGTCCAGCACAGGGCAGAGATCTGGGCAGACAAGTGGTTGAGTCCAGCACAGGGCAGGGATCCGGGCAGACAAGTGGTTGAGTCCAGAACAAGGCAGGGATCTGGGCAGACATGTGGTTGAGTCCAGCACAGGGCAGGGATCCGAGCAGACAGGTGGTTGAGTCCAGCACAGGGCAGGGATCTGGGCAGACAAGTGGTTGAGTCCAGCACAGGGCAGGGATCCGGGCAGACAAGTGGTTGAGTCCAGCACAGGGCAGGGATCCGGGCAGACAAGTGGTTGAGTCCAGCACAGGGCTGGGATCCGGGCAGACAAGTGGTTGAGTCCAGAACAAGGCAGGGATCTGGGCAGACGTGGTTGAGTCCAGCACAGGGCAGGGATCCGGGCAGACAAGTGGTTGAGTCCAGAACAAGGCAGGGATCTGGGCAGACGTGGTTGAGTCCAGCACAGGGCAGGGATCTGAGCAGACAGGTGGTTGAGTCCAGCACAGGGCAGGGATCTGAGCAGACAGGTGGCTTAGTCCAGCACAGGGCAGCGATCTGGACAGACAAGTGGTTGAGTCCAGCACAGGGCAGGGATCTGAGCAGACAGGTGGTTTAGTCCAGCACAAGGCAGGGATCTGGGCAGACAAGTGGTTGAGTCCAGCACAGGACAGGGATCTGGGCAGACAAGGGACTAAGTCAGCACAGTATAGGGAACTGGACAGACAAGTGGGGTGTTTCAAGCACAGGGCAGAGACCAGGGCAGCATGGTATGGCACATCAAGGGTACAGACTGGCAAACTGCAGCAATCAGATCCAGGAGCCACTTAGTCCAGAGTCCAGGCACTAAGAGGGATGAGCAGCAATAGACACAACATAGGTTCAGGGACTCACCAGTCAACAGAAGTCCAGGCAGCATGGCAGGGAACAGGAGGTCTGGTGGGCAGAGGTTCTTCATATGCTATCTGGTGACATTCTCCCTTACAAACATATCAAAAACTCAAAATGAACTGCTAAAAAGCACTGCAAAACAAACAAAAAGCAAACTGCCAAGGTGTGAACGGAGCCTTACAGATGTTTCTTGGGCTGCAGTTCCTCTGAGCTCCACAAGGTGGTGATCTCACTTCTGTCCAGACAAAAAGCCTCTATGGAAGACAGACAGGAAGTGATGTCAGGTACAGACAGGAAGTGATGTCAGGTACAGACAGGAAGTGATGTCAGACAAAAAGTTCGAAGTGGTTTTGAAGTCGAAAAGAGACGTTACCAGAAGTGGCAGCAGAGGAGGTAATCAGATGTTATTTCCTATTTACACCCAGTAACCCCCATCATGCCCATCCTCTTCCTCCTTAGTCACGTCCGTCCTCTTCCTCCATAATCACGTCCGTCCTCTTCCTCCATAGTCACGTCCGTCCTCTTCCTCCATAGTCACGTCCGTCCTCTTCCTCCATAATCACGTCCGTCCTCTTCCTCCATAGTCACGTCCGTCCTCTTCCTCCATAGTCACGTCCGTCCTCTTCCTCCATAGTCACGTCCGTCCTCATCATCCATAGTCACGTCAGTCCTCTTCCTCCATAGTCACGTCCGTCCTCTTCCTCCTTAGTCACGTCCGTCCTCTTCCTCCATAGTCACGTCCGTCCTCTTCCTCCATAGTCACGTCCGTCCTCTTCCTCCATAGTCATGTCTGTCCTCTTCCTCCATAGTCACGTCCGTCCTCTTCCTCCATAGTCACGTCCGTCCTCTTCCTCCATAGTCACGTCCGTCCTCTTCCTCCATAGTCACGTCCGTCCTCTTCCTCCATAGTCACGTCCGTCCTCTTCCTCCATAGTCATGTCCGTCCTCTTCCTCCATAGTCACTGTGACGTCTTTTATCTCCAGCAGATGATGATACACACATATATAGTGTGGGAACCCAGATGAACCCCTTCAGGGGCAGAACATTCCCCCACTTCCGGGGCCGGAACATTCTCCTCATTGTGGAGATAAATTCTAGTAATATGGTCCTCTAAACAAACAGCACTGACAATAAATAGACAAGACAAGGACCATCCTGACCATACATGGCCTACAAAGGGCAATGATGACACTACACAGGCAGCCAATGGGCAATCATTACACTATGCAGCCAACACAATGATGGAGTGCCGGGGTCAGGAGTATGGAGCATAGAGCCCCTTACATTGCTGCTCAGGAGGAAGGAAACATTCCCCAGCCGGCCATGAAGAATATGTTCCATCATTGGTGTCAGAGGGAGGGAAATACTGAGGGGTCTGAGGGAAGTAGAGGAGCTGAGGGGTCTCTGAGGAGGTAGTGGGACTAAAGAACTGGATCCTCTGAGGGTTTCCTGCCTTTGAAGGACAATGACCACCTTCACTTACTTTTCTGACCTCCTTAAAGAACTCCTGCCAGCATGTGTAGGAAGTCTTCACCTCACCATCTCACTGGTCAAGAATTATATTGCAAGACACAAAATAGAACAAAGAAGGACACTTGGTCCTTGGGGAGGTCTGAGAGGTTAGTGGGGCTGAAGGACTGTGGGGGCCTCTGAGGGGGTATTCAGGCTGCAAGGCTCTGAGGTAAGAGGGGGCTTTAGGGCTCATAGGAACTCTTGGTCTCTGATGGTCCTCCCACCCCATCTTCCCTTACTTTTCTGACCTCCTTAAAGATCTCCTGCCAGCACGTGTAGGGAGTCTTCACCTCTCCATCTCACTGGTCAAGACACAGAATCGAACAAAGAAGGACACTTGGTCCTTGGGGAGGTCTGTATGCATAGTATTGCTTAATGGGCGGACAGTCCAATACCTTCCCATACCACAGAATCTGGCAGTGCCCGGTGTTGGAAGTCAGAGCCAGAAAAATCCACTGCCACTCTGTACAATGTCCTGGAAATGTCAGAATACTTGACAACTAAGAGATTAAACCCTTCCCCCCTGCTGTCCTCCTCCTACCCACACATAGAAGAGATGAGAACAGACTCCTCCCACACAGCTCTCTACTCCACCAGCACCATCCTCCTGCTACCCAATCCAATCCCTTCTCTTACTGCAGAGAGTGACAGTGACATCACTCCTGTCAGTCAGCAGGCTGCTGGAGATTGGAGCCTTGCAGCCGGAGTTCTGCCAATTATCCTGATTATCCAGCAATTCCGGCCAGCAAGTTCCCCTTCCTGGACCTCATGATGAGCCGACATTGACCTCACAGCACTGTCTCAGAGCAAACAAGTCATAGGAAGGATCATATTTATCATTCCTTGTCTGCAGATCTAATACTCATCAAACCAGTTCAGGGACCAAACAAACCCAACAGAGAAAAGGGGATTTCTGATGCAGCAGGTCAAGAGGGTCCCGGGACCTTTAAAATTTTATAAACCCTAAACAGTCCAGACTAAATGTCTTCCCATGGGGGGAGTAATTCTTCAATGTCCAGCAACCCTCCTATTCCCCCCTCACATCCACATCCTATTATTGTGTGACCAATACCATCCAAATCATTCTTACTTTCATTTCCCAAAGTTATCCGTCTACAAGGAGACCTGTATAGATCACATGATGGCACCAATGAGGATGGAGGAGGACCGGAGTCACATGACTGAGAAGATACTAAACCTCACCCTGGAGATCATCTACCTGCTGACCGGAGAGGTGAGGAGGATTCTGGGAGGTCACATGACATCACTTATCTCTATTAATAAAACACAACCCTGACCGGAGAGGTGAGGAGGATTCTGGGAGGTCACATGACATCACTCTCATCTCTATTAATAAAACACAGACCTGAGCGGAGAGGTGAGGAGGATTCTGGGAGGTCACATGACAACACTCTTATCTCTATTAATAAAACACAGACCTGACCGGAGAGGTGAGGAGGATTCTGGGAGGTCACATGACATCACTCTTCTTTCTATTAATAAAACACAGACCTGACCGGAGAGGTGAGGAGGATTCTGGGAGTCTAACATGATATTCCCATTGGTTCTTCAATACAGAGATTTCCTCTTCTGATGTCAGGTGATCATATGACCATCACAGTGCCTCCATGTGACTCCCTAAACCCTGAGAGACACAACATGGAGAAGATTTTAGAAGTCACCAGAGAGATCACTGAGCTGCTGACAGGAGAGGTGAGCGGTGCCGGGAATTCTGGGACATTCTCCAGTAACAGACAAGGGATGTGTCTGGATGGTGACTGTATCATTGTGTGTGTCAGGTTCCTATAAGGTGTCAGGGTGTCACTGTCTATTTCTCCATGGAGGAGTGGGAGTATTTAGAAGGACACAAGGATCTCTACAAGGACGTCATGATGGACAATCAGCCGCCCCTCACATCACCGGGTAAGAGGAGACTTTATTGTAAAGGAGAGAGCAGTACGGAGGATCCACCTAGATCCCCCATCATCTGATAAACACATAGAAACAATGGATTCAGTCAGTGTGTGTGTTTCCTACAGATGGATCCAGTCATGGGAACCCACCAGAGAGATGTCCCCGTCCTCTGTATTCCCGGGATTCCACACAGGAAGGTCACACCATCCCTCACCATCATCAGGTAGATGAGGAACAATCACTGATAGTATCATTAGGATCTGTACATTATCTGCATTGTTACCATTGATGGCATTTTATTATATATTCAGAGTGGAAACCTGAGAGATCCTAAAGCTGAGGTTAAAGAAGAGATAAAAGAGGAGGAGGATGAGGATGGGGGGATGGAGGAGTCAGAGCTTCTACAGGGACACAAAGATCTGTACAAGGACACCATGGTGGAGTCATCCAGCTACAGGAACCCACCAGAGAGATGTCCCCGTCCTCTGTATTCCCGGGATTCCACACAGGAAGGTCACACCATCCCTCACCATCATCAGGTAGATGATGACAATTATTGGTAGTTGTGATTTATACACAGCATGTTTGTTACAATGAATGTTTTATTATATCTTTCAGAGTGGAATCCTCGGGGATGATAATATTGATGTTAAAGAAGAGTATAAAGAGGAGGATGAGGAGTATGGAGTGATGGAGGAGTTTTCAGAAGGACACAAGGATATGATGGAGCCACCTAATACCAGGAACCCACCAGAGAGATGTCCCCGTCCTCTGTATTCCCGGGATTCCACACAGGAAGGTCACACCATCCCTCACTATTACAAGGTTGGTGGGATGGAGCATCTAGAACATGGACTCGTGGAGACAATGTGTGGGTGTTTTTTTATGTGACCTTATATCTTACAGATGATATATTCTCTCATTTCCTTGATTTAGAGTGGAGATCCAATCGATATAGAATTTGAGGTGAAAGCAGAAGAAGAAGAGGCGTATGTGAGGGATGATCAGCAGTCTATGGAGGAGGATGGAATAACGGGGACATTTATAGAGGAGGACACTCCTACAGAGATCAGCACAGGTGGGTCATGAACACTAAATCCATTCCTCCACCCATACTGCTCACTGATTGGTCCAGAGTAGGGCGGGGACTGGGTGATATCAGCCTGTAATCCCCTGGTCACTTTCCTGAGCTGTGTTCCCCGTCCTGTATTCCTGGATTTCTCTCGGATAATCTTCCTTCTCTGTGCTGCAGACACAATTTATGTCTCTAGACTGGATTTATGGAGGTTCTGGGGTTCAGCTAGCAGAAAAATGTTCATTTTTACTATAGACGTTACTAGACCTAGGCACCGGGGGTGTGTGATTTTGATCTTATTCCTCATGGTGGTGACATAGCAATTCTCCCAGTATTTGTCACCTGTGCCGGGTGGAGGGATATGTCTGTAGTGTCTCAGACCCAAGTCACTGAGTGCAGTCTCAAGAGATGGGAGGCAGCGGTGTGGGATCTCTGCAACTTGTCTACAGGAAACATTTAAGCTTCCACTGATTACTGAATGCCAATATTATGAGTCCTGACCCCTGCACTATATACTCTGTGTTGTACATTACATACTCCTGACCCCTGCACTATATACTCTATGTTGTACATTACATACTCCTGACCCCTGCACTATATACTGTATGTTGTACATTCCATACTCCTGACTTCTGCTCTCCCCCCTCCCCCCACTGCTATATATACACATAATATGGATTCTCTTTGGTTACACCCATTTCCTACCAGCTGGACATTTTATATCGGATGATGTGATTGGAGCACAGACTTTTACATGGTGATAATAATGTGATAACATCCTCCAACTTTGGACCCTTAAACAGAAAGTGATAATGAGGGAGGAGTCAATACCCCAATGATGGTGGTCTTCAGGATCAGTCCAGTCTTCATCTTGGTTGTTCTCCCCCCATCCTCACTCTCTGACCTCTGGTGGGGCTCAGCCCCGCTGTTCTTCATGACTAAATCATGGACTAAATAAGGAAGTGCAGTACTTCTTGTGTTGGGAAGATGGCGATGAGTGATAGAGGGGGTGGGGACCCTCGTCCTATAATCCCCTCATCACTGTCCCTCCTATAAAAGACAGTTCTGGTTGTTTCCTCACTCTCTGACTAAGGTCCATGAATAAAGAAATGACCTGGTAGGAGATCAGAGGAGCCATTTCCTAGTTCCCTTGAGGGTGGAATTGTAAGCTCCTCAGAGACCAAGCTGCCTGATGTGGGCGGAGTCCTGGTTTGGGGGAACCAATCAGCTCCTGTCTAGTAATCCTCTTTGTCTTTGTATTTTAGTCCATGGCCGGGAGATGAGGAAAACCTCCGAGGATTGTCTCACTTTGTCTCCAGACTGGAAAGTAGAAGATGAGGACATCACACAGTATAGTCCAGGAGAAAACCCGGCTCCCTCCAATGTCCATCCGGCACCACCCAGTGTAGATGGACCATCGGATTCCTCGTATCCTGAGGAACCTCAGACTGTGCGGGACCGGGCCGGCCTTCCAACAGGGAAGAGCTTCTCCTGTACTGAGTGCGGGAAATGTTTCCGTTATAAATCCTATCTTAATAGGCATCAAAGATCTCACACGGGAGAAAAGCCGTATTCCTGTCCTGAGTGCGGGAAAGGTTTTTCAGCTAAGTCCACTCTGTACAAACATCTGAGATCTCACACGGGGGAGAAGCCACATTCCTGTCCTGAGTGTGGGAAATGTTTTTCACAAAAATACAGTCTTTATAAACATCAGAGATCTCACACAGGGGAAAAGCCATATTCCTGTTCTCAGTGCTGGAAACGTTTTTCACAGAAGTCCGATCTTTCCAGACATCAGAGATCTCACACTGGTGAAAAGCCGTATTCCTGTACTGTGTGCGGGAAATGTTTTACACTGAAGTCTAATCTTTACATACATCAGAGAACTCATACGGGGGAGAAACCGTATGCCTGTCCTGAGTGTGGGAAATGTTTTTCAGACAGGTCCAGTCTTTGTAAACATAAAAGATCTCACACGGGGGGAGAAGCCACTTTCCTGTCCTGAGTGCGGGAAATGTTTTTCAGTGAAGTCCAGTCTGCACAAACATCAGAGATCTCACACAGGGGAGAAGCCATATTCCTGTCCTGAGTGAAGGAAATGTTTCTCACTGAAGTCCTGTCTTCCTGTACATCAGGGATCCCACACAACCCTGGAGGTGTATTAGTGCCTTGAGTGTGGGAAATGTCTTCTAGATGAATGTTGCTGGACATCCCAGCTCTCATGTGGGGAAGAAGCACACCCTGATATACACCTCAGATATACTCCATGGCTGATCTTCATCATGGAAGGAACAGTCCATAAGGAGATCAGAGGCCCCCAAAGACATGGATGAAGTGTGGGACCGGGTCGGCCATTGATATCAGGAGAAGAAGTTTTCAATGTATTTCCCATCAATGGAAGACATTCCAGCAGCTCAGATGTGATCCCAATAACATTGGTTCCCCCATTCACACAGGAGGAATGGACATGAACTCTCACTGAGGGAATTGCTATACAAACATTCTATGAATAGACCCCCAAATGTCAGGAGACGTTTCTATAAAGACGGGAAGTATGGAGCAGAGAAATGAATAGACCTCCCAGCAATGTTATTACCAGGCTGCAGCTAGGGGGAGCTCTAATGTCACCCCAGCAGAGTGATCCCATCTAGCCCACATTAACCCTCTCACTGCCAGAGCTGTTTCTGCATGATTTTGCACACATGGGAAAATGCAGATTTTGGTCCTGAAGATGAGATAAACCCCCAAACATCTATTCTGTGACATCAGAGGCCCTGGAGAATAAAATGGTGGTAGTTCCCGTTTTGTATTTCACATGATTAAGCTCAATGATTTATCAAGATTAAATGTCAGTAAATAAATACACTAAATGTCATATTAGAGAACACAAATGTAAGATTTTACTTTTTTTGTGGGGTAAAATACGAGGTTGTGCCGAGTAAATAGACACCCAACATGTCCATCCTTGGAATGGTGTGTGCTGATGAAATGATGGAAAATGTTGGTGCCCTAAACCCCCCCGAGGTGATCATTAACCCTTGTGCTGCCATGGATGGGTGTTGTACTGACCTATAGAACTGCTTCCAGCTGGCCAGGTCAGTACGACGTATGTCCATGGCTTCCCCCTTCTGCTATAACCTCATGGTCTCCTGAGCTTCCCTCCACTCCACAGACCCTCTGCCTGTCCTCTAGGATGGCTCCCTGCACCTCTAACATCCCCCTACAGCACCGATCCCCCCACGCAGCACCCATTGCTCGCCCACAGCACAGATCTACCTTTAGCTTCCCTGCTGCTGGCCTCTTCTCTCCCCTCCCACCAGCTTCAGCTGCTGCAGGGGAGCCACGGGGAATCAAAATGTCTAAATATTTCCCTCTGCCGCTCAGACTCTCCCCTTGTCCTTAGACCTCTTACTGATCCTCTGAAGCACCTTCCCTGCAGTGCTGCTGGCCAGCTTCCCCTCTACCCCCGCCCATGGCTGTAGCTGCTGCTGGAGTGGGAGATCAGTGTCATGTTCAGGATGGAGAGTGGAGGGTTGGCATGTTATGTTTACCAGCCCCTTCCTGAATGAACACAATGAGTGATCAGTACTGATCACGCCTGTGTTCATTCATCACTGAAGCATAGTAAAGAGTGTTTTCTGTGCTATAGTTTCATGAATGAATAGAAGCCTCTGTACAGTAGACTCCTATTTATTCATCTACAGTGCAGCTGAGGTTGCATTGAGGACTCTGAGGGTTTCTTTAGTCCTCTGATATCTAACCATCCCCTTCCCCCACAAAAAAATAAATACAATAAAATTATAAAAACAATTAAAATAATAAAACAGTGAGGCGTCATCCTTACAGAGCACATTACAGCATAGGCCCATGTCAGGCCTTGTTCACCCGCATGTGTATACAGCAGTGCTCTGTGTATCCCTGTACAAGCAGTCCCATTGATGCCAATTGGCACGCAGCGGCTGCACACACACAGCTGCTGATCTCAATCTGACATCCATATGGATGCATGTCCCAGAAGTCACACTGTCTGCATTCGGGGCTGTGCACCCTCATGGATGTCAGGATGGGGGCAGCAGCTGTGTCCTCCATGCAGCCACTGAATCCCCAATGACACCAATGGGACCGCACAGCACGTGTCCATCACCGTGTGGGGAACCGAGGCCTGGCAGGGCGTACACTATAGGATTTCCTGTGTGAACGAGGCCTTAGTAGGACTATAGCAGGAATGTTGTACGTTGTGTTGTGTTTATGTCTCTAATAATGATTTTAGTGTATTTTTAGTGAAAATAGAGATTGGATAAACGTTGCCCAACTATTGCAGGTCTAATATATCTGTAGCACTTTTTATTATTCCACTGGTTCTATGCTTCCAGAAAATGTCTGGTTTGGGGGTCATTTACAAATTCTGGAAATATTAAGTGAAAAATTATAACCTTCAGATTTTTAGACTAAATTACACATTTACAGTTTTGCAAATATTAGATTTTCACCATTTCCCAAAAAGGCGCAATCTAAAATGTACAAATATTTCTTATTGATTACCGCAGTTCAGTTTTAGATTTAGTGGGAAGTTAGCGGGAATTTTGTGAGTTTTGTTGTTTGTCTCGGCTAACAATGACTTTTATGTATTTTTTTAGTGAAAATATATATATATTTTATTAACATTTGCACAAATATCACGGGACCTGAAAAATCACTAGCACCTTCTTGTATTCTACTGGTCCTAAGCTGTCATAAAATGTACAGTTTGGGGGGTCCCCTTCTTTTTATTATACCTGCCTTATGCTCTCAGAAAATGTACGATTTAGGGGGGGGGGGTCACCTTTTTATTCTCCCGCTTCTATGCTTTCAGAAAATTTACGATTTAGGGGGGGTCACGTTTTTATTCTCCCGCTTCTATGCTTTCAGAAAATGTACAGTTTGGTGGGGGTCACTTTCTTTTTATTCTGCCGGTACTATGCTTTCATAAAATGTAGTTTGTGGGGGGGGGGGGGGGCAAATTCTCTTCATTCTACCCATTCTATGCTTTCAGAAAATGTGTGATTTGGGGGATGGGGGGTCACCTTCTTTTCATTCTACCCGTCCTATGCTTTCATAAAATGTACGGTTTTATACATTTTGGAAACTGTAAGTGAAAAATTATAATTTTTAGACAAAATTGCTCTTTGACAGTTTTGTGTAGATTTGATTTTCTCAATTTTCAAGGCTGTTTGTAAAAAATAAAAAAATGGAAACATTTCAGAAATGGTCTGACCACCTGAGTTTAACCGCCTCCTGCCCACCGTACAGAGAAATGAGGGATGGGCGGGAGCTCTCTTGTTCTGGGAGGACATATGACATCCTCCCACTCTATCTGCACATGCACACCCCCGGGGACACAGTGGATCACTGATCATGGTAAAGAGCCAATGATGTAGGCTCTACCATGTGATCAGCTGTGTCCAATCACACCTGATCACATGTAAACAGGAAATGCTGGCTATCGGCAGTCCTCTCCTCTACACTTTTAATCAGGGCAATGATCATCAGTGCAGCTCCATCAGTGCTGCCTTTCAGTGCCCACCTTTGCCTCCAATCAGTGTCCATCGATGCCAAATATCAGTGCCCATCAGAGCAGCCTTTCAGTGTCCACTAGTGATGCCTGTCAATGTCCATCAGTGCCTCCTCATCAGTGCAGTCTATCAGTGCCCAACAGTGCTGCCTTTCAGTTCCCATCACTGATACCTGTCATTGCCCATCAATGCCTCCTCATATGTGCAATCTATCAGTACCCATCAGGGCTGCTTATCAGTGCCAGTTGGTGCTGCCTATCACTGCCAGTCAATGCCATCTATCAGTGCCCATAAGTGCTACCTTTCAGTGCCCATCAGTGCTACCTTTCAGTGCCCATCAGTGCCAGTTGGTGCTGCCTATCAGTGCCAGTCAGTGTCATCTATCAGTGCCCATCAATGATGCCTGTCAGTACCCATCAGTGTCACCTATCAGTACCATCTATCAGTGCAGCCTCATAAGCACACATCAGTGAAGGAGAAAAATTACTTATTTACATTTTATAACAGAAACTTTTTTCAAAATTGTGTCATTTTTTAGTTTGTTTAGCAAAAAATAAAAGCCCCCCGGTGGTGATTAAATACCAACAAAAGAAAAGAAAAGAAAGCTCTATCTGTCTCAAAAATGATGAAAAGTTGGTGTCATTCAAAGTGTGAGAGCGCTGAAAGCTGAAAACTGGCCTGGGCAGGAAGGGGGTGACAGTGCACGGTAGGCAAGGGGTTAAAAGGGGATCTCAGGGCCCGGCAGAGAAAGGGTTAATGCACAGGTTGGATCTGATCTGCGCAGCCAGCGGTTCTGGTGCTAGAATGAATGGGGGAGGGGGGGTGACATCCCTGACATGTTCAATAACAAATCAGAAAGCAGGAAGACTGGACTCCATGGCATTGACTCATCACAGATGGGGGTTGTATAGAGCCATGACCCATTTCAGGAAGACATCACCTAGACCCCAGTGAGTTAGGGTGGGGGGTAGATAGGAACATGATGGTGTCTCATCTGCTTTGTACATATCCATAGAAAGCAGCATCTGTTCTGATCTCTGATGGACTCGATGGTTCAGGAGGATTGTGTGTCAGACATTGTCGGCTGCTTGTCTATAGGGAACAAAGCCCACTTAGACTTTATAAATGAGGAGATTTGGGGATAAATTCAGCCATTTAGATAGAAATTGGATGAGGATTTAGACATCGACATTTAGGAAAGAGATGGGATGGAGATGAGTCCAGGACGGGGTGTCCTTATCAGGCTTGATAATCTTTACTCCCCCCAGGATGAAGGGATTGGGGTTCATGGGTAGTTTTTGGGGATCAGTTTGGGGCCAACAGGGAGGTCTGTTCTGTTTCCTCCAACTCTGCGCTGATGTTATCTCTTTTATAGATTTTATATTTTAGATGAAAACAGAGCCTCAGTCATTCCATAACAAACCTTCTAGTAGCAACAGATCCATGAGGCCAACAATTTCCTGAGAAGAATATGCAGCAACATTGCCACTGGAAGGTGGAAGGAATGAACAGAACCCACACGTTCCTACTAGACTCAAGCTGAGATGATACAAAGAGATCTTCACGTGTGACATTGTTAAAGAAGAGCAGTCAGAAAAATGGGATTATAAAGAGCTGACACTCAGACAGTCAAATCATACATATGAATATATATAGATAGATATTGCTCAAAAAAATGAAAGGAAGACTTTTTAATCAGAGTCTACCACCAAGCCAATGAACCTCCTGGGATATTGATCTGCTCAGGTAAGTAGCAGAGGGGGTTGTTCATCAGTTTCAGCTGCTTTGGTGTTAATAAAATGAACAACAGGTACACTAGATGGGCAAAAATGAGACGACCCCCAAAACAGACATGGTTTTACAGGTGGAGGCTGTCACAATCATGCACACAGAGATGGGCGCAGTCATCCATTCTGCTCCAAACAACTACATTTTGGTATTTCTCTAAAAATCCCAAATCAGTCTCTCTCCTCCGATTTCCCCCCCCCTCAGGAACACGTTCAGCGTACCTTGCTAAGGGGCTGTCTATACAATCCTCTTGCCAAATAAGGCTTGGCTTGTCCATCGTGGGAAGAGGTTTTGTGTAGGAAAAAGATGCAGTTAGTTCTTGTGAGGAGTCAGACAAGTGAGGACCGTTCAATATAACATCTATCGGACAGAAAGCAAAGGAGAATCTCACGGCAACAACGAAACCCAATGAGAGACCAGAAACCCCTTTTTTAGCTCATCAGACTTGAAACTGCTTAACCCCAGGAATGTATTTGGCAAGTACTTATTTACCTAAACTTCTTTCTGTTATCTGTTTGCTGTGCTGTATTGCTCTGTATATTTATATATATATATATATGTTACATCTTCTTCCTGTAAATATTTCTACTGCACCCTTTTGACCTTTTAGTAATAAATCTTACTTTCTAAAAGTGTTGAATTGTTTCTATAGCTCTTAATTGCAATTTACGAGTCCCTGCTGTGGGTGGCACAGTGGCTTAGTGGTTAGCACATCTGCCTTGCAGTAAATGGGTCATGGGTTCGATTCCTGACCATGGTGCCTCCTGCATGGAGTTTGCATGTTCTCCCTGTGCTTGCGTGGGTTTCCTCCCACACTCCAAAGGCATGCTGGTAGGTTAATTGGATCCTGTCTAAATTGACCGTAATATGTGTATGCATGAATGTAAGTTAGGGACCTTAGATTGTACACCCCTTGAGGGTTAGAGACTGATGTGAATGTTCTATATATATATGTGTAAAGCGTTGTGTAAATTGACAGCGCTATATAAGTACCAAAATAAATAAATGAGTGTTTAACCCTCTGTATAACCGGTCTGTAGAGATAGCGGTATACTGTCAATTAACCAATCATCCTAGTGTATTGCTGAGTTTCCTCTTTCTCTGTATAAAAAGGAGGTGGTGGCAGTGTAAAGGGTTAATTGCGTAATTAACCTGACCCAGTAACAAGCGCATTCAGGCTGCCGGTACGTCGATATGCAGTCCATTAGCTGGAAAATCGTTGTGCTGGGTGTGGTATTGTTACGTACGTGACAGCACGGTTTTAGATTGGCTAGTCCTTTGGTCACGAGTTTGGTGAGAGGGGCTGGGGTCTGACGCCGCGATCGTCACTGACAGGCCACTGACATTTTTTCCCTAATCATCTTTTCTGACTGTTTTTCACTAGTTTGGCATTTGGCTAGGGTCTGTGTCACTACTGGTATCATGAGGCCATACCTGGACCCTACAGAGGTTGCACAGGCAGTCCAACTCCTCCAGGATGGCACATCAATACGTGCCATTGCCAGAAGTGCTGTGTCTCCCAGCACAGTCTCAAGAGCATGGAGGAGATTCCAGGAGACAGGCAGTTACTCTAGGAGAGCTGGACAGGGCCATAGAAGGTCCTTAACCCATCAGCAGGACTGGTATCTGCTCCTTTGTGGAAGGAGAAACAGCACTGCCAGAGCCCTACAAAATGACCTCCAGCAGGCCACTGATGGGAATGTCTCTGACCAAACAATCAGAAACAGACTTTATGAGGGTGGACTGAAGGCCCAACGTCCTCTAGTGGGTCCTATGCTCCCTGCTCAGCACCATAGAGCTGGATTGGCATTTGCCATTGAACACTAGAATTGGTAACTCCACCACTGGCACCCTGTGCTTTTCACAGATGAGAGCAGGTTCCCCCTGAGCACATGTGACAGACATGCAATGGTCAGGAGAGGTCGTGGAGAATGTTATGCTGCCCATAATATTGTTCAGCATAACTATTTTGGTGGTGGGTCAGTGATGGTCTGGGGAGGCATCTCCATGGAGGAACATACAGACCTCTACAGGCTAGACAATGGCACCCTGACTGCTATTAGGCCATTGTCAGCCCCTACGCTGGTGCAGTGGGTCCTGTTTTCCTCCTGGTGCAGTGGGTCCTGGGTTCCTCCTGGTGCAGTGGGTCCTGGGTTCCTCCTGGTGCAGTGGGTCCTGGGTTCCTCCTGGTGCATCACAATGCCTGGCCTCATGTGGGGAGAGTATGCAGGCAGTTCCTGGAGAATGAAGGAATTGACACCATTGAATGGCCACCAAACCTAAATCCAATAGAACACCTCTGGGATGTCATGTTTTGGTTCCTCCAACTCTGCCAGATTGCACCTCAGACTGTCCAGGAGCTCAGTGGTTCCCTGGTCCAGATCTGGGAGGAAATCCCCCAGGACACCATCGGTCGTCTCATTAGGAGCCTCCCCCAACATTGTCAGGCATGCATACAAGCACGTGGGGGCCATACAAACTACTGAGTATCATTCTGAGTTGCTGCAATTAAATTTCAGCACAATGGACTCGCCTGCTGCATCATTTTTTCACTTTGATTTTCATGGTGTCTGAATTCAGTCCTCTGTAGATCAATCAGTTTAATTTCCTTCAAACAATGGGGCGTCCTTACATTGCCCTGTCCATATCAGTATACATATTCAGCAAGAGAGTTTTCCACATTGAGATCTGATGGGTTTTCAAAGTGTACCTCTCATTTTTTGAGCAGTATATATATATATATAAAACGTTTTTCATCATCTCAATGGCACACCCCATTTTAGGGCTGGACATGTTGGGTATCTATTGACTTGGCACAACCTCATCTTTTATATTTTACTAACAAATTGGTAAAATAATGTATCTGTATTCTCAAAAATTCGAAAATATCACCATTTTATTCTCCAGGCCTCTCCTTTCATGATATATATGTTTGGGGGTTTAACTAATCTTCAGGCCCAAAGTCTGCGGTTTAATATGTACGCAAAAGAAAAATGCAGAAACAGCTCTGGCAGTGAGAGGGTTAATGTGGGCTAGATGGGATCACTCTGCTGGGGTCACACTGTACACATTAGAGCGCCCCCTAGCTGCAGCCTGGTAATAACATTGCTGGGAGGTCTATTCACTGCTACATACTTCCCACCTTTATAGAAACATATTCTGCAGCACAGTGGCTCAGTGGTTAGCACTTCCTCCTAGCAGCTCTAATGTCATTGATTTAAATCCCAACCACTTCCCTACCTGTCTGGAGTATGCATGTTCTCCCTGTGCCTGCGTGGGTTTCCTCTGGGTACTCCGGTTTCCTCCCACACACCAAAGACATGCTGGAAGGTAATTGGCTCCTGTCTATATTGGCCCTAGTATGTGTATGTATGAACGTTAGGGACCTTAGACTGTAGGCTCCTCGGGGGCGGGGACTGATGGGAAATATGTAAATTGATGTCCCTATATAAGTAGCTGTAATCATCTAGGAGTCTGTTCATAAAACAATTGCACAGCAATACACCCGGTGAATGTGCCTGTCATTCCCTCTGTGTGAATGGGATGGGGGGAGTAGAGGGAGTAGGCTCTGTGCTGGGCGGGGTGAATGGTTTCCATGGATATAAAATGGAGAATACCACATTTGGCAATAAGAAGGTTGTAATTTCTATGATACTTAGCGCCATCTAAAGGCCAGAAAAGTATGGCATTTATTTATTGACTTTGTAAAATTATCCTTGCCCCTAGGTGGATGCTGCACCCATCCCCCGCCGGCTCCAAGTGTGAGAACTCAGCGATCACGTGATTGCTTACCATGAGTTCTCACAGCCGTTCTGAGCAGAGAGCGGTGACTGTCAGTCACCGCTCTCTGCCCTCCCCCCCACACTCACTGGGCTGTGGAGGGGGAGGGTGCGGCTGGTCCAGACTCTGATGTTGGGATCTTTCCCCAGCCTGGACCGGCTGAGTGACATCAGCTGACAGCGGGCTTCACCTGAAAACAGGTCACAGGAGTTCAGAATGAACTGAACTCCTCTGATCCACAGAAGTACAGACAAAAGAGCTTTGCCTGAACTTCTCCTTCAAAGAATATGTTCCTCCAACATGTCCTATTCCTGATCTGTGCCGGCTGTCCCATGTCCTGGTATGAAGACGTCTCCTCTTCTCTCTGTATTGCTTCCTTTGTGTGAGATCCCCGGTGATCCTGCCAGTCCCTCTGATTTCCTATTAAAAACTGACCACAGTAGGCATGAGAGCTCAGCATGGTCAGTTCTGTAGCTGTGCTGGGAGCTCAGTCTGCTCTCCTCCAATTATTAGACTTGTCTTGACATCTCCCCTCCCTGCACAGCCATTCACTGGGAAGACCAGTGAACTGAAGACAAGTGATCACATGAACAGTAGTAAGGAGAATGGCACTTCCTGATATCATTGCTTACTACTAGTGAAATCTGTGAATGATCACCGAGGTCACATGGTACAGGGCTATTCCCAACAGACTTGTACCATGTGACAAGCTGTGACCAATCACAGTTCTCACAGTATTTCTTAATGGCTGCAGGAATGCAGACGGAGAGAAGGAGAAATTATTGCTTTTACAGCCTTTATGGGTGTAAAAAAACATAATAATATAAAAAAATAAAAATGTAATTTTTTTTTTTAAATTATAATTTTTGGTTATAAACTAATTTGGGTTTTTTTTTTTACTAAAAAGATATCTGAATACATTTTGGCCAAAATTTATGAAGAAAGATTATTTATTTGCAATATTTTATAAGAGAAACACTTTTTTTTACAAACTTTTTGGACATTTTCATTTATATAGCAAAAAAAAAAAAAAAATTTCAGCACTGAATAAATACCACCAAAATAAAGTTTTATGGGTCTCAGAGTGCGGGAGTGTGACCTCAGAGTGCGGGAGTGTGACCTCAGGGTGCGGGAGTGTGACCTCAGGATGCGGGAGTGTGACCTCAGGGTGCAGGAGTGTGACCTTAGGGTGCGGGAGTGTGACCTCAGAGTACGGGAGTGTGACCTCAGAGTGCGGGAGTGTGACCTTAGGGTGTGGGAGTGTGACCTCAGAGTACGGAAGTGTGACCTCACAGTGCGGGAGTGTGACCTCAGGGTGCGTGAGTGTGACCTCAGGGTGCGGGAGTGTGACCTCACAGTGCAGGAGTGTGACCTCAGAGTGCGGGAGTGTGACCTCACAGTGCGGGAGTGTGACCTCACAGTGTGGGAGTGTGACCTCAGGGTGGAGGAGTGTGACCTCAAGTAACACAGAGATTTCCTATGATCGCCGGCTCCATCTAGAGGCCACAATGAGGTGATTTTTCTGAAATCTCTCCATCAGTAAAACTAGCCCAATATGATATTATGGCCACTAGATGGAGCCAATGATCATAAGAAATAAAATACGGCCAAAACTCCTCCCAGCTGGAGAATGCCGGTCACATCCGTTCAACATTGTTCTCCATAGACCTCCAAGTGTTTGTGAAATCTCCCACCACAAAATATACTCAGCCAATCACAGGGCAGGACTCCATTTTTATTCTTCTCCTGCCATCAATGGCCAACCCGGTCCCACACTTCATCCATGTCTTTGGGGGCCTCTGATCTCCTTATGAACTGTTTCTTCCATGATGAAGATCAGCCATGGAGTATATCTGAGGTGTATATCAGGGTGTGCTTCTTCCCCACATGAGAGCTGGGATGTCCAGCAACATTCATCTAGAAGACATTTCCCGCACTCAAGGCACTAATACACCTCCAGGGTTGTGTGGGACCCCTGATGTACAGGAAGACAGGACTTCAGTGAGGAACCTTTCCCTCACTCAGGACAGGAAAGTGACTTCTCCCCCGTGTGAGATCTCTGATGTTTGTGCAGACTGGACTTCTCTGAAAAACATTTCCCACACTCAGGACAGGAAAACGGCTTCTCCCCCGTGTGAGATCTTTGATGTCTGACAAGTTTTGATTTTTCTATAAAACATTTCCCGCACTCAGAACAGGAATACAGCTTCTCCCCAGTGTGAGATCTCTGATGTGTGTAAAGATTTGATGACCTTGAAAAACATTTCCCACACTCAGGACAGGAATACGGCTTCTCCCCTGTGTGAAATCTTTGATGTTTGTGTAGAATGGACTTCTCGGAAAAACATTTCCCGCATTCAGGACAGGAATATGGCCTCTCCCCTGTGTGAGTTCTCTGATGTTTGTACATACTGGAATGCTCTGAAAAACATTTCCCGCACTCAGGACAGGAATATGGCTTCTCCCCTGTGTGAGATCTCTTATGTTTGTGCAGACTGGAATTCTGAGAAAAACATTTCCCACACTCAGGACAAGAATATGGCTTCTCCCCCGTGTGAGATCTCTGATGTGTGTAAAGACTGTTCTTCTCTGAAAAACATTTCCCGCACTCAGGGCAGGAATATGGCTTCTCTCCCGTGTGAGATCTCTGATGTCTGAAAAGATGGAACTTTGATAAATAACATTTCCCGCACTCAGGACAGGAATACGGCTTCTCACCTGTGTGACATCTTTGATGTGTGTAAAGATTTGACTTACTAGAAAAAGATTTCCCGCACTCAGGACAGGAATATGGCTTTTCCCCCGTATGAGATCTCTGATGTCTGTAAAGATTGGACATCACTGAAAAACATTTCCCGCACTCAGGACAGAAATGTGGCTTCTCCCCCGTGTGAGATCTTTTATGCACATTAAGATAGGATTTAGAACGGAAACCCTTCCCACACTCAGTACAGGAGAAGCTCTTCCCTGTTGGAAGGCCGGCCCGGTCCCGCACAGTCTGAGGTTCCTCAGCATACGAGGAATCCGATGGTCCATCTACACTGGGTGGTGCCGGATGGACATTGGAGGGAGCCGGGTTTTCTCCTGGACTATACTGTGTGATGTCCTCATCTTCTACTTTCCAGTCTGGAGACAAAGTGAGACAATCCTCGGAGGTTTTCCTCATCTCCCGGCCATGGACTAAAATACAAAGACAAGAGGATTACTAGACAGGAGCTGATTGGTTCCCCCAAACCAGGACTCCGCCCACATCAGGTAGCTTGGTCTCTGAGGAGCTTACAATTCCACCCTCAAGGGAACTAGGAAATGGCTCCTCTGATCTCCTACCAGGTCATTTCTTTATTCATGGACCTTAGTCAGAGAGTGAGGAAACAACCAGAACTGATACATAAATTGTGTCTGCAGCACAGAGAAGGAAGATTATCCGAGAGAAATCCAGGAATACAGGACGGGGAACACAGCTCAGGAAAGTGACCAGGGGATTACAGGCTGATATCACCCAGTCCCCGCCCTACTCTGGACCAATCAGTGAGCAGTATGGGTGGAGGAATGGATTTAGTGTTCATGACCCACCTGTGCTGATCTCTGTAGGAGTGTCCTCCTCTATAAATGTCCCCGTTATTCCATCCTCCTCCATAGACTGCTGATCATCCCTCACATACGCCTCTTCTTCTTCTGCTTTCACCTCAAATTCTATATCGATTGGATCTCCACTCTAAATCAAGGAAATGAGAGAAAATATCATCTGTAAAATGTAAGATTTATGATTGTGACATCACACACAAAATCCACACATTGTCTCCCTTCACAGAAGCAGATCACATGTGATATGTTGGTACATTTCCCCTAAATACCGCATGCCATCCTGAAACTGTCCATTTCCTATCCCGTGTTGCGGTATTGACCACAAACACTGAACACGCTCAGTAAATACGGCATGAACAGGCGTTACATTCACAGAAGGAAATAAAGAATGAAATGCATGCGGTCATTAATTAGTGGTGGAGACATGCGGCATTCAGGAAATGTGTACTGCTTGGGAAAGAGTGGGCGGCCGCTGGCATCCTTAACAACCAGTAAACAACATGGTTGTTAGGGAGCGAGCGGCCACTGCGTCCTAACCAAAAGATGAATCTAAAAAAAAGAATTACCGGCAATGAAATATTAAGAAAATGGCGTGGGTTCCCATCCCGGGTCTGGTATGGATTTTGAGGGGGACCCCTTGCCAAAAAAAAAGAAATACATACTAGACCCCTATCTGAGCATGCAGCTCGGCAGGTCAGTAAACAGGGGGATGAGAAAGTAACCCCCCCTCCTGAAACATACCAGGCCACGTGTCCTTAACATGGAGTGGATGTTCTGTTGCAAGGGGGGGCTTTGCTCCCTCAGAGCACCTTGTACATGTTGATGGGGACAATGGACTCTTCCCTACAACCCAGGCTAGTGGCTGTGGGGGTTTGCAGGCAGAGGACTTACAAAATTTAACAAGGGGGCCCTCAGATCCTTCACCCCATGTAAATGAGTATGGAGTACATGGTGCCCCTAATTATTCACCCCAAAAAAGTATTCTGTTAAAGACAGCAGGCAGTTTTTGACAAGTCCTTTATTAAAAAAGCAAAAATAAAGCAAAAATGTCCCCCCGGTGAAGATCCATCATCAATCACGATGCTCGCTGTCACCGCTGACTTGGAAAGAAAAGCTCCGCTCCCAATGAAGACTCCCCTCTGTCTGACAGCTCTGCTGCCTCCTGCCACTAAATATACTAAGGGACGGTGCCACTCGGTGACGTCACTGACCGGGGCATGTTGTATTGGTGATGTCACAAGAGGGCAAGGCCACCCAGTGATGTCACAGGGTGGTAGCGCTCCTTAGTTTATTTAGAAGTGGGAGGCGGCGGAGCTGTCAGACGGCAGGAGTGGAGCTTTGTTTTTTCTTCGAGTCAACAATGACAGCGAGTATTGTGATTGGATCATCGATGGATCTACATCAGGGGGATATTGTTCTTTATTTGTGTTTTGCCAAAAATGACTTCGAGTTTTTTTACACTACACTTTTTTTGGGGAATGAATAGGGGTGCTATGTACAGGTGTAACTCGAAAAATGAGAATCTGGTGCAAAAGTTCATTTATTTCAGTGCAGCAACTTAAAAGGTGAAACTAATATATGAGACTCATTCCATGCAAAGCAAGATAGTTCAAGCCGTGATTTGTCATCATTGTGATGATTATGGCTTACAGCTCATGAAAACCCCAAATCCACAATCTCAGAAAATGAGAATATTCCATGCAATCAATAAAACACGGATTGTACATAGAACAATATCGCACCTCTGAAAAGTAGAAGCTGCATATGTACTCAGTACTTGGTTTGGGCCCCTTTTGCAGCAATTACTGCCTCAATGCGGCGTGGCATGGAAGCTATCAGCCTGTGGCACTGCTGAGGTGTTATGGAAGACCAGGATGCTTCAATAGCGGCCTTCAGCTCTTCTGCATTGTTCCATCTCATGTCTCTCATCTTTCTCTTGGCAATGCCCCATAGATTCTCTATGGGGTTCAGGTCAGGCGAGTTTGCTGGCCAATCAAGCACAGTAATCCCACGGTCATTGAACCAGGTTTTGGTGCTTTTGGCAGTGTGGGCGGAGCCAAGTCCTGCTGGAAAATGAAGTCAGCATCCCCATAAAGCTGGTCTGCAGAAGGAAGCATGAAGTGCTCCAAAATCTCCTGGTAGACGGCTGCGGTGACCCTGGACTTAATGAAGCACAGTGGGCCAACACCAGCAGATGACATGGCTCCCCAAATCAACACAGACTGTGGAAACTTCACTCTGGACTTCAAGCATCTTGCAGTATGTTCCTCTCCATTCTTCCTCCATACTCGGGGTCCTTGTGCCTCTCCATTCTTCCTCCATACTCGGGGTCCTTGTGCCTCTCCATTCTTCCTCCATACTCGGGGTCCTTGGCCTCTCCATTCTTCCTCCATACTCGGGGTCCTTGTGCCTCTCCATTCTTCCTCCATACTCAGGCTTCTTGTGCCTCTCCATTCTTCCTCCATACTCGGGGTCCTTGGGCCTCTCCATTCTTCCTCCATACTCGGGGTCCTTGTGCCTCTCCATTCTTCCTCCATACTTGGGCTCCTTGGGCCTCTCCATTCTTCCTCCATACTCGGGGTCCTTGTGCCTACCCATACTTCCTCCATACTTGGGCTCCTTGAGCCTCTCCATTCTTCCTCCATACTTGGGGTCCTTGGGCCTCTCCATTCTTCCTCCATACTCTGGGTCCTTGGGCCTCTCCATTCTTCCTCCATACTCGGGGTCCTTGGGCCTCTCCATTCTTCCTCCATACTCGGGGTCCTTGGGCCCCTCCATTCTTCCTCCATACTCTGGGTCCTTGTGCCTCTCCATTCTTCCTCCATACTCGGGGTCCTTGGGCCTCTCCATTCTTCTTCCATACTCGGGGTCCTTGTGCCTCTCCATTCTTCCTCTATACTCGGGGTCCTTGTGCCTCTCCATTCTTCCTCCATACTCGGGGTCCTTGGGTATCTCCATTCTTCCTTCATACTCGGGGTCCTTGGGCCTCTCCATTCTTCCTCCATACTCGGGGTCCTTGAGTATCTCCATTCTTCCTTCATACTCGGGGTCCTTGGGCCTCTCCATTCTTCCTCCATACTCGGGGTCCTTGGGCCTCTCTATTATTCCTCCATACTCGGGGTCCTTGGTTTCCAAAGGAGATGCAAAAGTTGCCTCACCAGAAAAAAAGGACTTTGGACCACTGAGCAGCAGACCAGGTCTGTTTTTCTTTAGCCCAGGTAACACGCTTCTGACGTTGTTTGTTGTTCAGGAGCGGCTTGACAAGAGGAATACGACATTAGAAGCCCATGTCCAGGATCCGTCTGTGTGTGGTGGCTCTTGATGCACTGACTCCAGCCTCAGTCCACTCCTTGTGAAAGCCCCCAACACTTTTGAATGGCATTTTCCTGACAATCCTCTCCAGGCTGCGGTCATCCCTGCTGCTTGTGCACCTTTTTCTTCCACACTTTTCCCTTCCACATAACTTTCTATTAATGTGCTTTGATACAGCACTTTGGGAACATCCAACTTCTTCTGCAATTCCCTTTTGAGGCTTTCCCTCCTTATGGAGGGTGTCAGTGATGGTGTCAGGTCAGCAGTCTTTCCCATGATTGTGATTCCTACTGAATCAGACTGAGAGACCATTTAAAGGCTCAGGAACCCTTTGCAGGTGTTATGGCTGAATGAGCTGATTAGAGTGGGACACTTTGAGCCGAGAATATTCCACCTTTTCACAATATTCTCATTTTCTGAGATTGTGGATTTGGGGTTTTCATGAGCTGTAAGCCATAATCATCACAATGATGACAAATCACGGCTTGAACTATCTTGCTTTGCATGTAATGAGTCTCATATATTAGTTTCACCTTTTAAGTTGCTGCACTGAAATAAATGAACTTTTGCACCATATTCTCATTTTTTGAGTTTCACCTGTACTCTATACTCATTCACATTGTGGGGGGGCCGGGATGTGGGGGCCTCCTTGTTAAAGGTGGCTTCCAGATTCCAATAAGTCCTCCACCCACAGCCCCCCACAACCACTGCCCAGGGTTGTGGGGAAGGGACCCTTGTCTCCATCAACATGGGGATAAGGTGCTTTTGGGGGGGCAGAGCACCCACCCCATGTTGAGGATATGTGGCCTGGTATGGTTCAGGAGGAAGGTGGGCACTCACTAAGGATCTGGTTTTGATTTTGAAGGGGAACCCACGCCTTTTTTTTTATTATTTTGGCATCGGGGATTCTCATCAAAATCCATACCAGACCTGTCACAGCTGTCAGCGGGGAACTTGGCGGCCGTCCTCTCCTTGTTTACTGGTTGTTGGGGACACTGGCGGCTGCTCTCTCCTTAACAACAAGCTATTTACAAGTGTTGCTATGGACACCAGTGGTAAATTCCCCGCAGGATTCACTACTAAAAAACAGAATGCAGCATCTTACTACATACTGGGATACGGGAAGATACCGCTTTGTGATTGGAGCCCATAGTCTCTACAAGTCCATGTTCTAGATTCTCCATCCCACCAACCTTGTAATAGTGAGGGATGGTGTGATCTCCCTGTGTGGAATCCCGGGAATACAGAGGACGGGGACATCTCTCTGGTGGGTTCCTGGTATTAGGTGGCTCCATCATATCCTTGTGTCCTTCTGAAAACTCCTCCATCACTCCATACTCCTCATCCTCCTCTTTATACTCTTCTTTAACATCAATATTATCATCCCCGAGGATTCCACTCTGAAAGATATAATAAAACATTCATTGTAACAAACATGCTGTGTATAAATCACAACTACCAATAATTGTCATCATCTACCTGATGATGGTGAGGGATGGTGTGACCTTCCTGTGTGGAATCCCGGGAATACAGAGGACGGGGACATCTCTCTGGTGGGTTCCCATGACTGGATCCATCTGTAGGAAACACACACACTGACTGAATCCATTGTTTCTATGTGTTTATCAGATGATGGGGGATCTAGGTGGATCCTCCGTACTGCTCTCTCCTTTACAATAAAGTCTCCTCTTACCCGGTGATGTGAGGGGCGGCTGATTGTCCATCATGACGTCCTTGTAGAGATCCTTGTGTCCTTCTAAATACTCCCACTCCTCCATGGAGAAATAGACAGTGACACCCTGACACCTTATAGGAACCTGACACACACAATGATACAGTCACCATCCAGACACATCCCTTGTCTGTTACTGGAGAATGTCCCAGAATTCCCGGCACCGCTCACCTCTCCTGTCAGCAGCTCAGTGATCTCTCTGGTGACTTCTAGAATCTTCTTCTTCTTTCTCTCTTCTATCAGGGAGGGAGGTGGAGGCAATGTGATGTCATATGATCTCCAGACTTCACAGGAGGAAAACTCTACATCTGAACACAAATAGTCACATCAAATGATATTCCCAGAATCCTCCTCACCTCTCCATTCAGGTCTCCATTTTATTAAAGCCCCACTTCAGGCTGAGGTATAATTCCCCCCCACAGGACCCCCACACTACGCAGGGTATAGGCTTGTTGCAGCATTCTGATGTCATTACATACAACGCAGGACCAACAGTCCCACTTTACATGTGAGGATACCAAGCGACCCCACATCCTAAGAGAATCAGAAAAAAGCAAGATGGAGGGACATTGGGGAGAGGAGCTGTGAGGTCAGTGTGATGTCATAGGATTCTCTGACTCTGGATGAAGGGACATTGGGAGGAGGAGCTGTGAGGTCAGTGTGATGTCATAGGATTCTCTGACTCTGGATGGAGGGACATTGGGAGGAGGAGCTGTGAGGTCAGTGTGATGTCATAGGATTCTCTGACTCTGGATGGAGGGACATTGGGGGGAGGAGCTGTGAGGTCAGTGTGATGTCATAGGATTCTCTGACTCTGGATGGAAGGAACATTGGGAGGAGGAGCTGTGAGGTCAGTGTGATGTCATAGGATTCTCTGACTCTGGATGGAGGGACATTGGGAGGAGGAGCTGTGAGGTCAGTGTGATGTCATAGGATTCTCTGACTCTGGATGGAGGGACATTGGGGGGAGGAGCTGTGAGGTCGGTGTGATATCATAGGATTCTCCGACACTGGATGGAGGGACATTGGGGGAGGAGCTGTGAGGTCAGTGTGATGTCATAGGATTCTCCGACACTGGATGGAGGAACATTGGGGGGAGGAGCTGTGAGGTCAGTGTGATGTCATAGGATTCTCCGACACTGGATGGAGGGACATTGGGGAGAGGAGCTGTGAGGTCAGTGTGATGTCATAGGATTCTCTGACTCTGGATGAAGGGACATTGGGAGGAGGAGCTGTGAGGTCAGTGTGATGTCATAGGATTCTCTGACTCTGGATGGAGGGACATTGGGAGGAGGAGCTGTGAGGTCAGTGTGATGTCATAGGATTCTCTGACTCTGGATGGAGGGACATTGGGGGGAGGAGCTGTGAGGTCAGTGTGATGTCATAGGATTCTCTGACTCTGGATGGAAGGAACATTGGGAGGAGGAGCTGTGAGGTCAGTGTGATGTCATAGGATTCTCTGACTCTGGATGGAGGGACATTGGGAGGAGGAGCTGTGAGGTCAGTGTGATGTCATAGGATTCTCTGACTCTGGATGGAGGGACATTGGGGGGAGGAGCTGTGAGGTCGGTGTGATATCATAGGATTCTCCGACACTGGATGGAGGGACATTGGGGGAGGAGCTGTGAGGTCAGTGTGATGTCATAGGATTCTCCGACACTGGATGGAGGAACATTGGGGGGAGGAGCTGTGAGGTCGGTGTGCTGTCATAGGATTCTCCGACACTGGATGGAGGGACATTGGGAGGAGGAGCTGTGAGGTCGGTGGGATGTCATAGGATTCTCCGACTCTGGATGGAGGGACATTGGGAGGGGGAGCTGTGAGGTCGGTGTGATGTCATAGGATTCTCCGACTCTGGATGGAGGGACATTGGGAAGAGGAGCTGTGAGGTCAGTGTGATGTCATAGGATTCTCCGACTCTGGATGGAGGGACATTGGGAGGAGGAGCTGTGAGGTCAGTGTGATGTCATAGGATTCTCTGACTCTGGATGGAGGGACATTGGGAGGAGGAGCTGTGAGGTCAGTGTGATGTCATAGGATTCTCTGACTCTGGATGGAGGGACATTGGGAGGAGGAGCTGTGAGGTCAGTGTGATGTCATAGGATTCTCCGACTCTGGATGGAGGGACATTGGGAGGAGCTGTGAGGTCAGTGTGATGTCATAGGATTCTCCATCCCCCACCATTTATAAAAGTGGTATAATCCTTTGATATAGACTGATGAGGTAAGAAAGTGATTGGTGGGAAAGGTGACACTTCTCCACAATGAGGAGAATGTTCCGGCCCCGGAAGTGGGGGAATGTTCTGCCCCTGAAGGGGTTAATCTGGGTTCCCACACTATATATGTGTGTATCATCATCTGCTGGAGATAAAAAACATCACAGTTACTATGGAGGAAGAGGACGGACATGACTATGGAGGAAGAGGATGGACGTGACTATGGAGGAAGAGGATGGAAGTGACTATGGAGGAAGAGAATGGACACGACTATGGAGGAAGAGGACAGACATGACTATGGAGGAAGAGGATGGACATGACTATGGAGGAAGAGGACGGATGTGACTATGGAGGAAGAGGACGGACGTGACTATGGAGGTAGAGGACGGACGTGACTATGGAGGAAGAGGACGGACGTGACTATGGAGGAAGAGGATGGATGTGACTGTGGAGGAAGAGGATGGACATGATGGGGGGTTACTGGGTGTAAATAGAAAATAACATCTTATTACCTCCTCTGCTGCCACTTCCAGCCACGTCTCCTCTCTACTTCCTGTCTGTACCTGACATGACTTCCTATGTCTGACATCACTTCCTGTCTGTCCCAAACATCACTTCCTGTCTTCCATAGAGACTTCCTGTCTGGGTAGAAGTGAGATCCCCACCTTGTGGAGCTCAGAGGAACTGCAGCCCCGAGAAGCGTCTGGTAGTGTGACCCCGGCCTTGTGCTGGGTGTGTATGGACTGTAGATCCTTGTGTAGGGAGGAAATGACTCCTATCTGTGACTGCTGTAACCTGCTGACTGGCATCTCCTGTGAAATCTGACACTTGCACTGGATACACACAAGGCAGTCAGGGATTTCAAATAGTGATAAGCTGACTTGATTAGAATAAACCCAGATATGGTGTCACTACACCTAAAATCCAATTAAAGTCAATTTACAGTCCAAAAAAAAAAACTTTTCTTGCAGGTGATTTCATAATCATTGATATCCCCGAATAAGATTGATGGTATACTCCAGAGAATCTTCATATACCTCAAAAACAAAAGATTCTAAACATAGTGTATTATCCCAGGTATTATAATATAGTGCCACACGTGTCACATGCCAACAAAATAAAGTGCCACAGCAATGGTGAAATGTCAGGACTCCAACACCTCGATTAATAAATCCACTGCACACAATAAAAGAAGTGCATAATTACCCCAACATAGATACAATCAGCATAGGATCCATAATACAGATGAGATAGACTCCAAGCTTTAGTCTACCATCTTCTCCAAACACTTCCCATAGACCTCATGGACAGACCAGGGATCAGTAAATATATTATATGACAAATACATTTTATTGTAGCAACTTACATTAAAATTTGATGAGAACAGCTTCCATATAGTGAGATGAACAACACGACATGATTCCTCTGCGGTAACTATATGATCAAGTCCATACCACTCTGAAGGAGAGCCAGGTGGTAGATGGAAGTCTCCAGGGTGAGAACAGCCGTGTGTCTCGGAACCCAAAAAATGGCCACCACGATACTTCCAGAAAAAACATCAATACGTCACGTGCCCCGGACGCGTTTCGTCACATCCGGACTTTTCAACAGGGATATTGATATGTTGAAAAAGTCCAGATGTGATGAAACGCTTCCGGGGCACGTGATGTGGTGACGTATTGATGTTTTTTCCGGAAGTATCGTGGCGGCCATTTTTTGGGTTCCGAGAAAGAATTTCTAGTGTTAATATGTGGTTACACCCCTTTAGCACCTGATGGATAAATGCATGCACTAGCTGTATGGATTGAGCACAGGGATCTCTTGTTTGTTGTATTGTTGGGTCAGTAGCCAGACCTGAACCTTGTAGCTCTTCCCCATTGTGTCTTTTCCCCTATGTTGGCATTGTGTCCACAGTAGCATTTGCGTAGGCAGAGCAGAGTAGGACTGGCCATAGAGGGATCACTTTGATGCAGTTGGCAGCTTAAGCCTGTATTGTAATATGTGTGAACTAAATATCCCTATTTATTGCATAGTCTGCTTGAAGGGTATATACCAGTGTGCAGAGGGGCCTCAGAATTTCTAGTGGGATGGCAACTGACACTCTTTTCCACATTTTTTGGGATTGCCGGTCCATTGCACCCTTTTGGAGGAGGTCCTTACCCCATTGTGGTTACTTTTCCTGGCTCCTGTCCCTTTTGAGCCCATTTACTTTCTGTTGGGTCTACCTTTTCGGGTCTCTCTAAATGTGCGAGGAAACTTTCCACCTCCATTCTGAGGGCAACCAGGAGAACCATTCCCATGCATTGGCTGTCTTCTATGTCCCCCATGTTACCGGCACTGATGAAGGTCAGAGCAGAAATGAGAAAGTTGGAGTACCTACCTGCTTTACACCCTGCTACTGTCCCTGTGCTGGAGGCAGTTCAGGATCCACAGGACACCTATGACACCGATCTGTCTGCTCCGATCGTTTGTGATTGATGGCCATGTCACTGTTTTGTATTGACATTGTATGTTCTTATGTACCTCTCATCGATGAGCTGCTTTATCAGCCTTCTCTCCCTCTCTGCTTTTATTTTACATTTACCTTTGTGACTGCTTGTTGTAATGTATCACATAGAGAGGGAAATGGGTGCTAATAGGCTGCAGGAGATCTGCTGAGACATAGAGGGAAATGGGTGCTAATAGGCTGCAGGAGATCTACTGAGACATAGAGGGAAATGGGTGCTAATAGGCTGCAGGAGATCTACTGAGACATAGAGAGGGAAATGAGTGCTAATAGGCTGCAGGAGATCTGCTGAGACATAGAAAGGGAAATGGGTGCTAATAGGCTGCGGGAGATCTGCTGAGACAATGAAATGTGTATGAAATGGATGGATGTGCAGACACTCCCAGAAGATGATGTCATTATGAGTGGATTGATATATATTTTGCATTGTCCCCCCCAGAAGGATCAGGTTTGGCGGGATCGCTCTCATTAGCTATACATTTGTATTTTGTGTTCTGTGTTTGTAAGACTTTTCTATATGTAATAAGAGATGTTTGTTGAACAGTTGGTTACATAAGAGTTACATTTATTTCTTCTTCCTTTATTCAGTAATGTTTCATCTCCCGTAGTATCCCTGTAAGGTACATATTATACAGGAAGGGGGATTATGGGATGGATCTCGGGGCTGCAGTTCCTCTGAACTCCACAAGGTGGGGATCTCACCTCTACTCACACAGGAAGTCTCTATGGGATGCAGACAGGAAGTGATGTCAGGGACAGACAGGAAGTGATGTCAGCTACAGACAGGAAGCATATCAGAGACGTTGCTGGACGTGACAGCAGAGGAGGTAATAAGATGTTTTTTCCTATTTAACCCCCATCATGTCCGTCCTCTTCCTCCACAGTCACGTTGGTCCTCTTCCTCCACAGTCACGTTGGTCCTCTTCCTCCACAGTCACAGCCGTCCTCTTCCTCCACAGTCACGTCCGTCCTCTTCCTCCACAGTCACGTCCGTCCTCTTCCTCCACAGTCACGTCCGTCCTCTTCCTCCATAGTCACGTCCGTCCTCTTCCTCCAGAGTCACGTCCGTCCTCTTCCTCCAGAGTCACGTCCGTCCTCTTCCTCCATAGTCACATCCGTCCTCCTCCTCCATAGTCACCTCCGTCCTCTTCCTCCATAGTCACGTCCGGCCTCTTCCTCCATAGTCACGTCTGTCCTCTTCCTCCATAGTCACGTCCTTCCTCTTCCTCCATAGTCACGTCCGTCCTCTTCCTCCATTGTCACGTCCGTCCTCTTCCTCCATAGTCACGTCCGTCCTCTTCCTCCATAGTCACATCCGTCCTCTTCCTCCATAGTCACGTCCGTCCTCTTCCTCCATAGTCACGTCCGTCCTCTTCCTCCATAGTCACGTCCGGCCTCTTCCTCCATAGTCATGTCTGTCCTCTTCCTCCATAGTCACTGTGACGTCTTTTATCTCCAGCAGATGATGATACACACATATATAGTGTGGGAACCCAGATGAACCCCTTCAGGGGCAGAACATTCCCCCACTTCCGGGGCCGGAACATTCTCCTCATTGTGGAGATAAATTCTAGTAATATGGTCCTCTAAACAAACAGCACTGACAATAAATAGAGAAGACAAGGACCATCCTGACCATACATGGCCTACAAAGGGCAATGATGACACTACACAGGCAGCCAATGGGCAATCATTACACTATGCAGCCAACACAATGATGGAGTGCCGGGGTCAGGAGTATGGAGCATAGAGCCCCTTACATTGCTGCTCAGGAGGAAGGAAACATTCCTTTGTAACAGAAAATGTATATAAATCTGAGGCTGTTTTAGGAATGTCCGGGGTGGTTAAAGAATGAAAGGGGCTTTGGTGTCTCCAGACCAATCAGGTTTTATCCCGGACAGATTTATCAGTGACAACATTCTCCTTACATTACACATTAGTCAGGAGCCAATTTGCACTCCAGAGAAGTTTTGTTACTGAGTTTGGACACTAATAAGGCCTTCGATGGTGTCCTTTGGCCTTGTTTTCCTGGGTGCAGAGAATGGGTGTCAGTGATGAGTGTTTATCTGGTATACTCGCCCTCTATGACTCTCCCATAACAAGGATCAGACTTCCCGGCTGTAACTCTGACTTTGTTACATTGGGTAGAGGTACCCGTCATGGTTGTCCTCTGTCATCCCTATTGTTTGCACTGGTGTTGGGACCTTTGGTGATTGCAATCAGATCACATTCGGAGATCTCTGGTTACCCTTTATTGGTTTCACCTTTCAGAATCTGTATGTATGCTGATGATGTCATGCTTTTCCTCACCAACCCGTTAGTATCATTGCCTAATCTATGGGCGGTATTGAACGACTTTGCTGTAGTGTCAGGTCTGTTCATGTCACTAAATCAGTGGTTATGCCATCAATGTTCCTGATTCCCTGAGTGCCTCTCTCTGTAGCTCTTTTCCATTTCGTTGGGCCACGGATCGGATTTCCTATTTAGGTGTCAACCTCACTCCCAGATACTCAGATATGTTTGCTGCTAATTACCCCCCATGTGTGTGGCCCCTCTCTACTCTACTGAAGGTTTGCCATGGGTACCCCATCTCCTTCCTGGGTAGAGTCACGGCAGTCACAATGAATATTCTGCCTAAACTACTTTATCTATTTACATCACTTCCAGTCTCCGTCTCGGAAATGTTTCTGGATCGCTTTCAGCGGCTGATTAACAATTTATTTGGTGTAATAAACGTCCACGTTTTACCTCATCGGTTTTGTACCGGTCACAACGGACGGGGGGCCTCGGTCTTCCCAATTTTTGGCTCTATTACCTTTCAGCGTGTTTTGCACAATTATCACAATGGGCAACTGTTAACTCCCAGATCCCGTGGGTTAGATTTGAATCTCAATCTATACGCCCATTTTATTTACCGGGTATTTTATGGTCCAAAATCCTCCCTCGATCGTTAACTTTTTCTAACTCTGTTGTGGCCATTCATTGACACTTTGGTCTCGATGGAAACTTCAATGAAATCTGGTCTCTTCTGTTTCCCCAGGTGTATCGTTTTTTGGTGACCCTAACTTTAGTACAGCATTTTCTTCTCCTCAGGCGTTTCGTTGGTGGTACGATAGATCCTTTATTAGGTTGTCTGACTGTCAAAGTGGAGGATCTTCTATTCCCTTTGATATGATGTGCGGACTTTCTGATGTTCCGCTTCGTGAATATCATCGTTATCCACAGATTAGACATTTTTTAACTCACATTTTTTCCTTACACCTTGATCTCTGATTTTGTTTTTTGAACGTATTAGCCGTGACTCTCCCGGGGCAAAGGTCTTATCTCTGATCTGTATCACCAATTCCTGGTCAGTCTCTCTCCCTCACCTCCTTTATAGAGACAAAACTGGGAGGAGGATAGTGGTATCACCTTTTCGGATGAGGATTGGGATTCCATGGTGGATAACATATGTAAGAGCTCTCAATCTCTTTCTGTCCGTGAGACGGCCCTCAAGGTATTAACCAGATGGTATTATACCCCGTCAAGGCTACACGTTTTGTACCCACAAACGTCCCCGTTATGTTTCCGGGGCTGCGGCCTCACCGGTACTTTGGTACACACGTTGTGGGCTTGCCCAACTTTATCCTTGGTGTGGCACAGGATATCTGAGTTGGTGACTTCACTGGTGGGTGTTCCGGTACGTCTGACTATACAGTCTTCCTATTGGGAGCTCGTATCCCGGGGGTTCCTGAAAATGTTATGACATTGATACATACTATTTGTATTTCTACTTTGTGGGCTATCGCCCTACATTGGGAATCTATCACGGTACCATTGGCCTCTGTATTACATAGAGTAGATGCTGTGATGCTCATGGAGAGAATTCATTATAACTTACTGGACAAGATGCACTTGTCTGATAGAAAATGGGAATCATGGAAGGTTCAGAGACATTTACTACATGAATAGTGGCATTCCATGTGAAGGTTGATTGACGTCTCCTGTTCACACATATATCATTCAGTCTACTTTCCCTTTATATTTCTCATGTACTTAGGATCTATTCTCCTTTCCTTTCTCTTCTTTTTTACCCTTTCTATATGATGGTGCCTTTCTGAATTGTACGATTCAAGTGTGCCTTGTTAATGCTGTACACATTGTTTGACGCTGTACTGTTATTTTCAGTCTACTCTTTGAAAAATAAAATCGTTTGTAAACAAAAAAAATGAAAGGGGCTTTATAGCAACTTAAATGTGTAATATGTGTAACATTGCGCTGTTTATCTCCTCCTCCCCTCCCCCGCCTGTCTCCAGCACTGCACCCGGGACTAGCAGGGAGGGGAGAGACCTTGCAGTGTAATGAGAACCGATTGGCTGCTCCTCAGGAAAGGGGAGTGTCCGGCTTATCCTTTCTCCCTTTCACTCCCAGAGCTGTTTTTGCATTTTTTACACATTTAAAAAATCATTTTAGCCCTAAAGATGACACAAAACCCCCAAAATATCAATTTTCTGAAAGTAGAGACTTTAGAGAAAATAGTGGCAGTTCTATTTTTTTATGTCACAAAATATTATCACAAAGTCTAGGAAATGCCAAATTTCAGCAAAAAATACACTTAAGTTAATTTCAGGGCACAGAAAAGCAATAAATTATCCATTTATTTGTAAAAATATAAAAGCCGAGGTTGCAGCGAGTAAATAGATATCCAACATGTCAACCCTTAAGTTGTGTGTGCTGAAATGGTGACAACCTTTAGTCCCCGGTATTATCTATAGGTGACACATTTATAGCCCCTTCTAGGTCATCAGTATAGAGTACGGAGGAGGTCTGCTCCTAGAATTATCCTCTCATTCTGGTGTGACCGGCGATATGTAACGTGTATCACAATCAATGTTATCACGTGTAGGCGCTCCAGCGTGTGCTCTTATGTTTGGGTGCGCATATATGTGGGGTGGGGGGCCTCCACATTTTTTAAGGGGAGGAGTTATGTACTTGGGTGTAACTTTAATTGTTTACAATTAAAAAAACATTTTTACTTAAGGGGACAAAGTCCTCTATGTGATGACTTTTGATGACAGGTTTTCTTTATTGAGACATCCAGGGTCTAAAAGACCCCCAATGTCTCCCCTGTACTCCATTGGATGTAATGTAGTGCACATCGCATCGCATTACATTCTTTGCCGTCCTCGATGGTCGGGAAATCTGTCATAACGTCGGTTCTGGGTCAGGACAAGAAGGGAGTGAACGTGTCCGCTCTCCTCTGTCCCCTCTACCCTCCGACACCCGCTGACCCGGGCCCACAGATGGGCAAGCAGAGCCAGGGAAGCATAGTAGGTACAGGAGAGGATCACACACACGGGGGTGGCAGAGGCTGGCACCTGAAAGGAGAGCCCTGTGGCTTGCCCTCAGCAGGGATAAAGATTAAACACAATACTTGCCCGGCCCCCAGAACTACATGTCCCGGGCGTCGGGTGATGTAAAGTGACCATCCCTGCATGATGAGCCGACATTGACCTCACAGCACTGCCTCAGAGCAAACTAGTCATAGGAAGGATCAGATTTATCATTCCTTGTCTGCAGATCTAATACTCATCAAAACCAGTTCAGAGACCAAACAAACCCAACAGAGAAAAGGGGCCCCGGACCTCAAAATTGTAGTAAACACTAAACAGTCAAAACAAAATGTCTTCCCATGGGGGGGGGGGGGTAGTCCTTCAATGTCCAGCAACCCTCCTATTCCCCCCTCACATCCACATCCTATTATTGTGTGACCAATACCATCCAAATCATTCTTTCTTTCATTTCCCAAAGTTATCCGTCTACAAGGAGACCTGTATAGATCACATGATGGCACCAATGAGGATGGAGGAGGACCGGAGTCACATGACTGAGAAGATACTAAACCTCACCCTGGAGATCATCTACCTGCTGACCGGAGAGGTGAGGAGGATTCTGGGAGGTCACATGACATCACTCTCATCTCTATTAATAAAACACAGACCTGACCGGAGAGGTGAGGAGGATTCTGGGAGGTCACATGACATCACTCTTATCTCTATTAATAAAACACAGACCTGACCGGAGAGGTGAGGAGGATTCTGGGAGGTCACATGACATCACTCTCATCTCTATTAATAAAACACAGACCTGACCGGAGAGGTGAGGAGGATTCTGGGAGGTCACATGACATCACTCTCATCTCTATTAATAAAACACAGACCTGACCGGAGAGGTGAGGAGGATTCTGGGAGGTCACATGACATCACTCTTATCTCTATTAATAAAACACAGACCTGACCGGAGAGGTGAGGAGGATTCTGGGAGGTCACATGACATCACTCTCATCTCTATTAATAAAACACAGACCTGACCGGAGAGGTGAGGAGGATTCTGGGAGGTCACATGACATCACTCTCATCTCTATTAATAAAACACAGACCTGACCGGAGAGGTGAGGAGGATTCTGGGAGGTCACATGACATCACTCTTATCTCTATTAATAAAACACAGACCTGACCGGAGAGGTGAGGAGGATTCTGGGAGGTCACATGACATCACTCTCATCTCTATTAATAAAACACAGACCTGACCGGAGAGGTGAGGAGGATTCTGGGAGGTCACATGACATCACTCTCATCTCTATTAATAAAACACAGACCTGACCGGAGAGGTGAGGTGGATTCTGGGAGGTCACATGACATCACTCTCATCTCTATTAATAAAACACAGACCTGACCGGAGAGGTGAGGAGGATTCTGGGAGTCTAACATGATATTCCTATTGGTTCCTCAATACAGAGATTTCCTCTTCTGAAGTCAGGTGATCATATGACCATCACAGTGCCTCCATGTGACTCCCTAAACCCTGAGAGACACAACATGCAGAAGATTCTAGAAGTCACCAAGAAGATGATGGAGCTGCTGACAGGAGAGGTGAGCGGTGCCGGGAATTCTGGGACATTCTCCAGTAACAGACAAGGGATGTGTCTGGATGGTGACTGTATCATTGTGTGTGTCAGGTTCCTATAAGGTGTCAGGGTGTCACTGTCTATTTCTCCATGGAGGAGTGGGAGTATTTAGAAGGACACAAGGATCTCTACAAGGACGTCATGATGGACAATCAGCCGCCCCTCACATCACCGGGTAAGAGGAGACTTTATTGTAAAGGAGAGAGCAGTACGGAGGATCCACCTAGATCCCCCATCATCTGATAAACACATAGAAACAATGGATTCAGTCAGTGTGTGTGTTTCCTACAGATGGATCCAGTCATGGGAACCCACCAGAGAGATGTCCCCATCCTCTGTATTCCCGGGATTCCACACAGGAAGGTCACACCATCCCTCACCATCATCAGGTAGATGAGGAACAATCACTGATAGTATCATTAGGATCTGTACATTATCTGCATTGTTACCATTGATGGCATTTTATTATATATTCAGAGTGGAAACCAGAGAGATCCTAAAGTTGAGGTTAAAGAAGAGATAAAAGAGGAGGAGGATGAGGATGGGGGGATGGAGGAGTCAGAGCTTCTAAGAGAACACAAAGATCTGTACCAGGACACCATGGTGGAGTCATCCAGCTACAGGAACCCACCAGAGAGATGTCCCCATCCTCTGTATTCCCGGGATTCCACACAGGAAGGTCACACCATCCCTCACTATTACAAGGTTGGTGGGATGGAGCATCTAGAACATGGACTTGTGGAGATGATGTGTGGAGTTTTTATGTGACCTTACATTTTACAGATGATATTTTCTCTCATTTCCTTGATTTAGAGTGGAGATCCAATCGATATAGAATTTGAGGTGAAAGCAGAAGAAGAAGAGGCGTATGTGAGGGATGATCAGCAGTCTATGGAGGAGGATGGAATAACGGGGACATTTATAGAGGAGGACACTCCTACAGAGATCAGCACAGGTGGGTCATGAACACTAAATCCATTCCTCCACCCATACTGCTCACTGATTGGTCCAGAGTAGGGCGGGGACTGGGTGATATCAGCCTGTAATCCCCTGGTCACTTTCCTGAGCTGTGTTCCCCGTCCTGTATTCCTGGATTTCTCTCGGATAATCTTCCTTCTCTGTGCTGCAGACACAATTTATGTATCTAGACTGGATTTATGGAGGTTCTGGGGTTCAGCTGGCAGGAAAATTCTGATTCATGGGCATTACTTGACATAGACACCTGGGACATGGGATTTGGGTCTCCTTCCCCATGCCCGGGTCTAGTAAGATCTCTGACAAAACAATTCTCCCAGGGTTCCTTGCTCTGTGGTCTGCTGGCTGTGCCGGGTGGAGGGATATGTCTGTATAGTGTCAGACCCAAGTCACTGAGTGCAGTCTCAGGAGATGGGAGGCAGCGGTGTGGGATCTCTGCAACTTGTCTACAGTAAACATTTAATGTTCCACTGATTACTGAATACCAATATTATGAGTCCTGACCCTTACACTGTATCATTTATATTGTAAATTACATACTCCTGACCCCTGCACTATATACTCTGTTGTACATTACATTATCCTGAGCCCTACTCTATATACTCTGTTGTGCATGACATACTCCTGCTTGCTGCACCATATACTGTATGTTGTACATGACATACTCCTGACCCCTGCACTATATACTCTATGTTGTACATTACATACTCCTGACCCCTGCACTATATACTCTATGTTGTACATTACATACTCCTGACCCCTGCACTATATACTCTATGTTGTACATTACATACTCCTGACCCCTGCACTAGATACTCTATGTTGTACATTACATACTCCTGACCCCTGCACTATATACTCCATGTTGTACATTACATTCTCCTGACCCCTGCACTATATACTCTATGTTGTACATTCCATACTCCTGACCCCTGCACTATATACTCTGTGTTGTACATTACATACTCCTGACCCCTGCACTATATACTCTATGTTGTACATTACATACTCCTGACCCCTGCACTATATACTCTATGTTGTACATTACATACTCCTGACCCCTGCACTATATACTCTATGTTGTACATTACATACTCCTGACCCCTGCACTATATACTCTATGTTGTACATTCCATACTCCTGACCCCTGCACTATATACTCTGTGTTGTACATTACATACTCCTGACCCCTGCACTATATACTCTATGTTGTACATTCCATACTCCTGACCCCTGCACTATATACTCTGTGTTGTACATTACATACTCCTGACCCCTGTACTATATACTCTATGTTGTACATTACATACTCCTGACCCCTGCACTATATACTCTATGTTGTACATTCCATACTCCTGACTTCTGCTGTCCCCCTCCCCCCACTGTTATATATACACATAATATGGATTCTCCTTTGTTCCCCCCATTTCCTCCCAGCTGGACATTTTATATCAGATGATGTGATTGGAGCACAGACTTTTACATGGTGATAATAATGTGATAACATCCTCCAACTTTGGACCCTTAAACAGAAAGTGATAATGAGGGAGGAGTCAATACCCCAATGATGGTGGTCTTCAGGATCAGTCCAGTCTTCATCTTGGTTGTTCTCCCCCCATCCTCACTCTCTGACCTCTGGTGGGGCTCAGCCTCGCTGTTCTTCATGACTAAATCATGGAGTAAATAAGGAAGTGCAGTACTTCTTGTGTTGGGAAGATGGCGATGAGTGATAGAGGGGGTGGGGACCCTCGTCCTATAATCCCCTCATCACTGTCTCTCCTATAAAAGACCGTTCTGGTTGTTTCCTCACTCTCTGACTAAGGTCCATGAATAAAGAAATGACCTGGTAGGAGATCAGAGGAGCCATTTCCTAGTTCCCTTGAGGGTGGAATTGTAAGCTCCTCAAAGACCAAGCTGCCTGATGTGGGCGGAGTCCTGGTTTGGGGGAACCAATCAGCTCCTGTCTAGTAATCCTCTTTGTCTTTGTATTTTAGTCCATGGCCGGGAGATGAGGAAAACCTCCGAGGATTGTCTCACTTTGTCTCCAGACTGGAAAGTAGAAGATGAGGACATCACACAGTATAGTCCAGGAGAAAACCCGGCTCCCTCCAATGTCCATCCGGCACCACCCAGTGTAGATGGACCATCGGATTCCTCGTATCCTGAGGAACCTCAGACTGTGCGGGACCGGGCCGGCCTTCCAACAGGGAAGAGATTCTCCTGTACTGAGTGTGGGAAGAGGTTCTGTTCTACATACCATCTTAATGTGCATAAAAGATCTCACACGGGGGAGAAGCCGTATTCCTGTCCTGACTGCGGGAAATGTTTTTCACAGAAGTCCCATCTTTACACACATCAGAGATCTCACACAGGAGAGAAGCCGTATTCCTGTCTTGAGTGCGGGAAAAAATTTTCACAGAAGTCCCATATTTACATACATCAAAGATCTCACACGGGGGAGAAGCCATATTCTTGTCCTGAGTGTGGGAAAAGTTTTTCAGATAAATCCAGTCTTTACAGACATCAGAGATCTCACACGGGAGAGAAGCCGTATTCCTGTCCCGAGTGCGGGAAATGTTTTTTACAGAAGTCCAATCTTTCCAGCCATCAGCGATCTCATGCGACGGAGAAGCCACTTTCCTGTCCTTAGTGAGGAAAATGTTCCTCATTGAAGTCCTGTCTTCCTGTACATCAGGGGTCCCACACAACCCTGGAGGTGTATTAGTGCCTTGAGTGCGGGAAATGTCTTCTAGATGAATGTTGCTGGACATCCCAGCTCTCATGTGGGGAAGAAGCACACCCTGATATACACCTCAGATATACTCCATGGCTGATCTTCATCATGAAAGAAACAGTTGATAAGGAGATCAGAGGTCCCCAAAGACATGGATGAAGTGTGGGACCTGGTTGGCCATTGATAGCAGAAAAAGAATAAAAATGGTGTCATGACCTTTCATTGGCTGAGTACATTTTGTGGTGGGAGATTTCACAAACATTTAGAGGTCTATTTAAAAAAAAAAAAAAAAAAAAGATTTAGTTGAACGAATGTGACCGGCGTTCGCCCAGCTGGGATGAATATTGGCCATGTTTTATTTCATACTCTGATTTTCTTGGCTCCATCTAGTGGCCATAATGCAGTATTGAGATACTTTTACTGACTGAGATATTTCATGAATAATACCTCATTATGGTCACTAGATGGAGCTGACGGTCATAGGAAATCAATGTGTTACATTTTTAAATATTAATTTTTATCACATTCATCCAAAGAATTTTCTTTCAGCAGACCCCTTCATTTCCTTCTTCAGGCATGGATTCATACTAACAGCACACGCCAATTAGGCCACAACGTGCTATTATCAGACCACCCATTATTTGTCTCAATCTTCCTAGGCCGGGTATCCATCCAAATACCCCGTCCCACCCATTACCAGGAACATCCTGTTTAATTCCTGAGGACAAGTCATGTAAAGCCTTTATGTGTGATTGTATAGAGGTGGCATGATCACTTACATTCCGTCACAATGTTCCCAACCATGATCATTGTTAAGCAGTAAATCATCTATAGTCACTGGATTCTGAAGAACAGCTTTACGGGTTCCTTGGAGGTGGAGTAACAGTTCCTGCAAAGCCATAGAAGTACGATTCAGACTTTTATCCAGACTACATACAATAGATCCAACTAAACTAGTGTACTCAGCTTTGGAAAGCAGTGTAATGTCTGATATACAATCTTCTGATACAATCTCGGTCCTCCTTCTTGATCTTAGATCCTTCTCCATCGCTTTAGGATGCTCAGGCAATATCATACTCAGACGGCTCCAAGTACAAGGCCCTCCAGTAATATTCCTGGAATATATGAATATGTGGGATTTCCACAAGAAAACAACCATCCTAAAGGTAGTGTGACCTGCTGAGTGTGGCTGGGCTGTGATAGAACATGATGACAGCTCATTGGGTTATGTACTGAACTACATGTTCTATTAGACGTACAGAAAATCCTGTCCTGAGGAGATCGGGTTGTGTGATGTGGGCCATATGGAAATCTGAGATCCCAACACCGGGGAATCTCTTCAGAATCACATGTCATATTGTAACACATCTCCTGGGGGAACATTCAACGTTTTCATACCAGTCATATATTCCCAGCCTTTATATGGACCTGGACAGTTCTGACAGTCCTCATACAATGACATAGATGGTCCATCATCCATTCTTACATCAGTATCATTAGTCATTACTCTGAAAATGTCCAACAAAACCGAGGTTGGGGTGGGAATGGCCATCAAACATGTAGTTAAATGATCGGCAGCATCTCTGACAGATGGAAATTGGAAACATTCATCACTCTCCTTGCCATATAAACCCAGAAATGTTCTGGTTGATTTAACAGTTCACGTGGATGTCTGCGTGGGACAAGGGTCAGTCTTTTGGGGCTGCGGGCAAATGTACATCAAGTCCTGCGGGTGATAATAACGTACTAATCACCCAAATCAGAGAAACACAATCACTGTAAGACAACCTATTAAAAGGAAGATTTTCCAAGAGGTTTATGGATGCAAAAGTATGGACATCTTAAATAGTCTCAGTCCGTCTGTCTTCTAATAGAACTATATCATCTACTTCTCTCTCTAACACGTCTGCTTCAGGGTGTTCGACACCTTCTTCACCCTCTTTCAACACCTCAGGTGGAAGAGAGTCC
Organism: Staurois parvus; assembly: GCF_062004578.1. Classification (NCBI taxonomy): domain Eukaryota; kingdom Metazoa; phylum Chordata; class Amphibia; order Anura; family Ranidae; genus Staurois; species Staurois parvus. The sequence continues at coordinate 1,672,775 of NW_028318807.1, forward strand.
AGGACTTTCTTTATCCTTGACACATGGATCCAGGCCTGAGAATCCACAGTCAGAACTGCTGTACGGGTCACGGCTGTTATCACTGTGGGCTCCCATAAGGTGGGTCCAGGACCTTGTGCTTATGTACGGCTTTAACAACCACATGGTCTCCAGGCATGAAAGGATGTGTTGGTTCCTGTGAGGAAAGCGGAAAAGAAAGAGATACATCACCGTAGATGCCATTCAAAAGCCCTATAAGATTCATCACATATGTTTCTTGGATCAGCTCTAATTCTCCAGGTATAATCACCAGCAGACCTTTGGTCCATGGGGTAGGAAATGGTCTGTCTATTAAAATTTCAGAAGGTGACAATTTAGTTGTTTTGTTTGGTGTAATCCTGATTTCAGCCAACACTGCGGGCAGATAAGTCTCCCACTTAACAAATGTACCTCCAGTAGCTTTCCTCAACTTCTCCTTGATTGTCCTGTTCATCCTCTCTACCATTCCTGAACTCTGTGGGTGATAAGGGATGTGAAATTTCCATTGAATAACCATTCATTTGGCTACCTGTTGAGTCACTTTGGATGTGAATGCTGGGCCCTTGTCTGAATCACCAGAGGGCATCTCCATCTTGAGATAATTTCCTTGCACAACATTTTGGCCACAGTGGACGCATCCTCTTTGTTAGTGATAAAAACCTCCGGCCATTTGGAAAATGTATCCACTATAACCAGCAGATACTTACCTCTCTTGTTAGGCATGTGTGTAAAATCAGTCTGTAATTCCTCAAAAGGACGCTGTGGTGGAGGAAGATGGTCATGTTGGCCATACTGATATCCTCTATTATTGTTCCTCAAACAAATAACACACCTTCCTAACTGATCTTGCACCCGTTGGGACAAATTCTGAATACAAAATGCTTTTTCATTTCCTGCAAAGTCCTCTGCCATCCTCTGTGCCCTATGCCATGAAACTGCTATAAGCACCGGTGCACTGTGCTGAGGTATCCCTATGATCCCCTCTTTGGACATCAGACCGTTCTGGTCCAATGTCATACCTTTGTCTTTCCAGTATTGAATATCCTCTTTAGTGGTTGTGTACTGTAATTCTGTGAGTAACTGTTGTTCCGGGAGCATGGGCGGCTCTAACATAGTCAAAACAAGGCTGGCAGACTCCTGTGAAGACTGCAAAGCAGCTTCCTTGGCCGTACGGTCAGCCAATGCATTACCCAGAGCTATGGGGTCATGTGAAGATGTGTGGGCTTTACATGTGATACCAGCAATAGTACGGGGTTTGTGTATGGCTTCCAAAAGATCATTCACTAAAGATGCATGAGATCCCCTGCCAAATCTTGCCAAATCCTGCACTACATCAAATGTGTACTTGGAATCTGTGTAAATGTTAACATCTTTCCTTCAAATAATTCACAGGCACAGGTCAGGGCTATGCGTTCTGCAGCCTGTGCTGAGGGATAGGGCAGGGCTTTGCTTCCCATACCTTATCTGGGAGTTGAACAACCTGCCAAGTAGACATTGTCATTAGGTCTTGTGCATGAACCATCTACAAAGATATCAATATTCCCTTCTACTGGCTCTTGTAACATGTCATGTCTGGGAGTAATGTCTTCATGTATAATTGAAGCACAATCATGTTCCTCGGGAGGAATGTCAGATTCTGACTTCAAACCAAGCATGCCGTCTAAAACAGCAATTGGTCCTGAACTTGGAGAGTATTTAATAGATAAATGAACAGTGGAAGTGAGAATGACCTCATACACACTGGCTCTTTGGGCTGCCATGTGTTGTGTGGGAAGATTCTTCAGAATTTGTAATACGTGATGTGTGGTATGTAACACGGTGTTATGTCCCGATGTCATAGCCATAGATGCCTCCACTCCCATTTTCTATCCCTGCATGACTGCCTGTATATATATAATTCCTAACTCTGGTGTTGTCAGATTTCATCCTGCCTCTTCTTTCCAGACCTTCTTAAATCTTTTTAGGAACTCCATAATTGATTCCATACTGCTCTGCTTACAAGCAACTACTGTAGCTAGTGACTGTTAATTTCTGCAATTAACTCCTTCCACATCTGTTTCTGTCCTATGGCAGTTCTCCACTCATAGTCCACAGTCAGTCCAAATGGCTCATGAAGCATGGTGGTCCAATCCCAACCCGATTCCATATCATATCCCAAAACTCCATCGATGATTATCCTCATGTCCTGTTGTGAACATTGTTGCCTCTGCGTTGCTCTTTTCAAGTAGTTAATGTCAGCAGTGGGGTTTTTCCGAGGATCAGGACAACCCTTTATAATGCCATTAATGTCATTCATTTCCATTGGCTTTATCACCACATCACATCCCACAATGATGTAAGGGTAAGCTTGGGGGGCTCCCTCGTCTTCAGCGTCTTTTCTGGACCTCAAATAATACTTACTGAGTTCTTCTGAATTATCCTGTTCCGGCCAACTCATCTCTCCTGTTGAATCTTCTGACTCCTCACTTGCTGCGTCCCTCTCCTGTACTGTCTGCTCTTTTACCATTGATGTCTGTCCTCCTGATTTCATTGCCTTGCTTACTACTTTGCCTTTTTTATTTTCCTCCTTCTTGGTCCTGGGTGTCAGAGCAGCCAGTTTGCTGCATCTGGTCTAATGTCCTTCCCAATGTAACTTTTGTTTCTTTCCACTCTTTATTCATTTCACGCATTGATACACTTGAACCTGACTCTTCTTCCGAAGAATCTTCCCCATCACCACCGATCACTGCCAAATGGCCTCCTTCATCAGTGGGAGACTCTTGGGGCAGAATGTAATGCATGCCTCCTCCTATTATGTGACAACAAATAATCCTCATCCTTAGGGAGCTGAGGATACAGCTGAGTATAATCAGGAAGCGCAGTGGCAGGCGTCAAAGTGCCATAAATAGCGTTGGCACTATATAAATCCTGTATAATAATAATAATTAGTCTGTTTAGCTACTGGGGCAGAAGGGATTGGTTTCAGGCATTTATATCCCGGGGCATACTTCAACCAATTCAATGCTCCCCCTCACATATATAGGGAAAGGCAGTTTTGTCCCCTAAATATATCCCCTTTATCATATCCATGTGAAAATCATCCTTGTCCCCATCTCTGGGAAAAGGACTGGCACTCCCCATGGTTGAACTCCACCCCACCAGGCTGTCCACCCATTGGACAACATAAAAATCCAAAGTGACACTCAGGCAACATACTCTTTACATGTCTCATTAGCTGGTAGTTGGGATTTTTCTAGAGCTGATCCATCTTCCTTAGTAAATTTCTTTAACAGGTTTTCTTCCTCTGAATACTTTACACGGTGGCTCCGGAGGGTCTGGGTACTTCCCCTTACCTTGGGAGTTTCCCATCATCACTGCTAGAGATGAGCGAATTATTCAAAAATTCGATTCGGCTGATTCGCCGAATTTCAGGAAGAAATTCGATTCGATGCGAATTTATTCGCTACGAAGTTAACTTATAAAAAGGGTTTCTAGGCTTCAGAGAGCCTTTAAATTCGTGCAGAACACTGTACCTTTAATTTAAATGCCCTTGGAGATGAGGAAGGAGAAGGAGAAGGATGAGAAGAAGGAGAAGGATGAGAAGAAGGAGAAGGAGAAGGATGAGAAGAAGGAGAAGGATGAGAAGAAGGAGAAGGAGAAGGATGAGAAGAAGGAGAAGGATGAGAAGATGGAGAAGGAGAAGGATGAGAAGAAGGAGAAGGAGAAGGATGAGAAGAAGGAGAAGGAGAAGGATGAGAAGAAGGAGAAGGATGAGAAGAAGGAGAAGGAGAAGGATGAGAAGAAGGAGAAGGATGAGAAGAAGGATGAGAAGAAGGAGAAGGATGAGAAGAAGGAGAAGGATGAGAAGAAGGATGAGAAGAAGGAGAAGGATGAGAAGAAGGAGAAGGATGAGAAGAAGGATGAGAAGAAGGAGAAGGATGAGAAGAAGGATGAGAAGAAGGAGAAGGATGAGAAGAAGGAGAAGGAGAAGGATGAGAAGAAGGAGAAGGATGAGAAGAAGGAGAAGGAGAAGGATGAGAAGAAGGAGAAGGATGAGAAGAAGGAGAAGGAGAAGGATGAGAAGAAGGAGAAGGATGAGAAGAAGGAGAAGGAGAAGGATGAGAAGAAGGAGAAGGATGAGAAGAAGGATGAGAAGAAGGAGAAGGATGAGAAGAAGGATGAGAAGAAGGAGAAGGATGAGAAGAAGGAGAAGGATGAGAAGAAGAAGGATGAGAAGAAGGAGAAGGATGAGAAGAAGGAGAAGGATGAGAAGAAGGAGAAGGATGAGGAGAAGAAGAAGAAGGATGAGAAGAAGGAGAATTCCAAGCCGGCAAAAAGTGTATCTGCAGAGCTCCGCTATTTCTTAGCGGAGCTCTGCAGATACACTTAGCGGAGCTCTGCAGAGACACTTTTTGCCGGCTTGGAATTCTTCTTATTTCCATCCTACTTCTTCTTCTTCTTCATCCTCAGAAGAAGAGGATGAGGATGAGGATGAAGAGGAAGAAGAAGAAGAAGAAGTAGGATGAAAATTTGAAGAATTACAAGCCGGCAAAAAGTGTATCTGCAGAGCTCCTCTATTCTGCAGATACACTTAGAGGAGCTCTGCAGATACACTTTTTGCCGGCTTGGAATTCTTCTTATTTTCATCCTACTTCTTCTTCTTCTTCTTCATCCTCAGAAGAAGAGGATGAGGATGAGGATGAAGAGGAAGAAGAAGAAGAAGAAGAAGTAGGATGAAAATAAGAAGAATTCCAAGCCGGCAAAAAGTGTATCTGCAGAGCTCCTCTATTCTGCAGATACACTTTTTGCCGGCTTGGAATTATTCTTATTTTCATCCTACTTCTTCTTCTTCTTCTTCTTCTTCATCCTTATCCTCTTCTTCTTCTTCTGAGGATGAAGAAGAAGAATAAGAAGAAGAAGAAGAAGTAGGATGAAAATAAGAATTCCAAACCGGCAAAAAGTGTATCTGCAGAGCTCCGCTATTTCTGACAGTTCTCTGACAGTTCCTTCACATGTACAGCGGTTGAAACATTGTATCTGTTTCCGAATAAAAACATCTGTATCCTAAATGGAAACAAATAGATACAATGTTTCAACCGCTGTACATGTGAAGGAACTGTCAGAGAACTGTCAGAAATAGCGGAGCTCTCTGCAGGGACACTTTTGCCGGCTGATCGGGAAAAATCCGATTCGCGCACCCGAATTATGCAAATATTCGGATTCGACGCGAATTGAATTTTTCCTGAAATTCGTATCGAATTCCACTTCGCCTGGTTCGATTCGCTCATCTCTAATCACTGCAAAGCAAAGATGCGATATTACAGTGAAGGAAATAAGTATTTGCTCCCCTGCTGATTTTTAATGTTTGCCCGCTCACACAGAAATGATCAGTCTAAAAATCGAATGTTCGGTGTAACACTGAGGGACAGAATTTCAACAACAAATTCAGCAGAAATGCGTCTAACAAATTCTGCACTGATTTGAATGTTCATGAGGGAAATAAGTATTTGATCCCCTTCACAAAATATGACTTAGTACTTGGTGGCAAATCTCTTGTTGTCAATCACAGAGGTCAGACGTTTCCTGTAGTTGGCCACCAGGTTCGCACACATCTCAGGAGGGATTTTGGCCCACTCCTCTTGGCAGATCCTCTCCAAGTCATTAAGGTTTGGTGGCTGACATTTGGCAACTCAAAATTCCAGCTCCCTCCACAGATTTTCAATCGGATGAAGATGTGGAGACTGGCTAGGCCACTCCAGGACCTTAATGTGCTTCTTCTTGAGCCGCTCCTTTGTTGCCTTGGCCGTGTGTTTTGGGTCATTGTCATGCTGGAACACCCATCCATGACCCATTTTCAATGCCTTGGCTGAGGGAAGAAGGTTCTCACCCAAGATTTGATGGTACATTGCCCCGTCCATCATCCCTTTGATGCGGTGCAGTTGTCCTGTCCCCTTAGCAGAAAAACACCCCCAAAGCAGAATGTTTCCACCACCATGTTTCACAGTTGGGATGGTGTTCTTGGGGTCATAGGCAGCATTCCTTCTCCTCCAAACACGGCGAGTTGAGTTGATGCCAAAGAGCTGGATTTTGGCCTCATCTGACCACAACACTTTCCACCAGTCCTCCTCTGCATCATTCAGATGTTCAGTGGCAGACTTCAGACGGGCCTGGACATGTGCTTTCTTCAGCAGAGGGACCTTGGGGCACTGCAGGATTTCAGTCCTTGTCGGTGTAGTGTGTTACCAATTGTTTTCTTGGTGACTGTGGTCCCAGCTGCCTGGAGATCATTGACAAGTTCCTCACGTGTAGTTCTGGGATGATTCCTCACTGTTCTCATAATCACTGACACGCCACGAGGTGAGATCTTGCATGGTGCACCAGACCTAGGGAGACTGACACTTGTTTTGTGTTTCTTCCATTTGTGAATGATTGCACCAACTGTTGTCACCTTCTCACCAAGCTGCTTGGCCATAGTTTGGTAGCCCAGTCCAGCCTTGTGTAGGTCTACCATCTTGTCTCTGACATCCTTGGACAGCTCTTTGGTCTTTGCCATGGTGGAGAGTTTGGAATCTGATGGTTTGATGGCTCCTGTGGACAGGTGTCTTTTATACAGGTAACACAATGAGATTAGCAGCACTCCCTTTAAGAGACTGCTTCTAATCTCAGCTTGTTACCTGTATGAGAGACACCTGGGAGCCAGAAATCCTGCTGAATGATAGGGGATCAAATCCTTCTTTCCCTCATGAACATGCAGATCCGTCATCATTTGTTAGACATGCATTTCTTTTGAATTTTGTGTTGCTATACACCGAACATTCGATTTTTAGACCGATCATTTCTGTGTGAGGGGTGAACATTCAACATCAGCAGGGGAGCAAATACGCATTTCCTTCACTGTATGTGAGCTGGCCTATGTGTTTCTGTCCCGGTGATGACTCTTTGTGCTGGGTGAAGCTGGACTGAACTCACATAGAGCTCCGACAAATTTCTTCTCAACTGCACAAGTGCTTCAAGGCTGAAAATCACCTGGACAGATACACCCCTATTGTGACTCCTTCAGACTGTCACCATGCTTTCACCTATCCCAGGTCAATGGAGAAATCTCCTCGCTGAGTAGATGGGGCGTCTCACAGTCCTACAGAGACTTAGAATACATCTACTGAACAGTTTCTCTGGTTACAAGCGTACATAATCACTGAACACACTACTCTGTATGATTGTATGGAGGACATACACACATTTCTTATACATCAACCTAGGTTCTGTTTAACCCCGCAAGCTCCCAAAGCTCCAGCAGACAATTGCTCGTGCTACCGCAGCACAGAGGCTTGGTGGAGATAGGGGGCAATCAGGGCAAAGGAAGACAACAAATGCTCACTTACCTCCGATGGCCGATCCTATCCCACTTCTGACACCACTTCTGTCAGGAACATCAATTTATGCCGGCCTCCTCCTCCATACAAACATCCAGTTCAAAGTACTTTGGGAATAATGCAAGTCAGACATCTAGATGTGTGATGCAAAATGTGACTTCTTTATTATTCATCAAGCTTTAATAATAAATGAGAATGCGGCATATTTCAGGTGGTTTCCATAAAGCACCAATCAGAATACAGAATAGAGATTTCAATAAACTACTCTATGGCACGTCATAACAAAAATACAACAGGATAGTGACTTCTGTGATTTCTATAAACAAGAAATGTGTGCATAGATACCAGCATTCACATCCCACGGGAACATCTTGTATGTACAACAAACCAGTTAGTAGGCACAGAGCAAAAGTGAGTGAACTATTAACCCTTTCATATAGTAGGTGGAGCGAATTACTATGATACTTAGCGCCACCTAAAGGATGAATAGGGATTTTTTTTTGTTTTAAATAAATAGTTGGTTTAGTCCTGAGGTTTTATGTCTTTAATGTCTACTATACTCATAAATGTATGAATGTGATCTCCGATACTTGTATGACACCACCCCTCACATAGTACACTAAAAATATGTCGGGGGAGAGAGACAAGCATGTGTCCAGCCATGACAAATTCTGCTGTATTTTAATAAACACTGATTTCCTATAATCATCAGCTCCCTCTAGTGGCCATAATGAAGTATTATTCAAAAACACATCAATCAGGAAAAACAGTTCAATACATTATGGCCACTAGATTGAGCCAATGATCATAGGAAATCACTGTGTGAAATAAAATTACACCATGTGACATGGCTGAATGAATGCTGGTCATATTAGTTCATCTATTCTCTAAGTGGGGTGGTATCTATTGGGCCAATCCCTTTTACAAACCACACATAATATCGCCCTTCAAAGTGAAAACAGAAACGATTTGCACAAAATCAAAGAGTAGAAATATTTTCCGGTGGATCCCCTCTACCCAGACCCCATATGTAGACATAGAACAACAAGCTGTGTTCCCTCTCGTGCCGCACTCCTCCAACCACCCAAACCCACACAGAAGCAAAGGGAAATAATGAGAGGAAAGTTCCCCCCTAGTTTGGGGCGGAGTTCTCCTTCCCTCCTGTTGGGGGATGGGAGAAGGATGGACTGAAGACAGAGAGACGCTTCGGGGTCACCACTGTTCTGTAGAGCCTTGAAATGAAGGACATCAACTTCAGAAGTTCTTGTTGTCTGTGTAAAGTTCCCCGATAACGAGATCTGGGCTCTCCCGGCTTCTAGCTCTGTAACCCGCTATATCATTATCAGGAAACGCAACTCCGACACCCAAGAAGGGCTGAAGTTGTGTCCTTCATTTCCAGGATCTACTGACCACTCTGCACCCCGACATTTACTGCACTTCATCCATGTCTTTGGGGACCTCTGACCTCCTTATGAACTGTTTCTTCCATGATGAAGATCAGCCATGGAGTATATCTGAGGTATATATCACGGTGTGCTTCTTCCCCACATGAGAGCTGGGATGTCCAGCAACATTCATCTAGAAGACATTTCCCACACTCAAGGCACTAATACACCTCCAGGGTTGTGTGGTACCCCTGATGTATAGGAAGACAGGACTTCAGTGAGGAACATTTCCCTCACTCAGGACAGGAATGTGGCTTCTCCCATGTGAGATCTCTGATGTTTGGAAAGACTTGACTTCTCTGAAAAACATTTCCAGCACTCAGGACAGGAATATGGCTTCTCCCCCATGTGGCATCCCTGATGTGCGATAAGATGGGATTTCTGTGAAAAACATTTCCTGCACTCAGGACAGGAATACGACTTCTCCCTCGTGTGAGATCTCTGATGTGTGTAAAGATTGGACTTAGCTGAAAAACATTTCCCACACTCAGGACAAGAATACGGCTTCTCCCCAATGTGAGATCTCTGATGTGTGTAAAGATTGGACTTATCTGAAAAACATTTCCCGCACTCAAAACAGGAATATGGCTTCTCCCCTGTGTGAGATCTCTGATGTGTGTAAAGATGGGACTTATCTGAAAAACATTTCCCGCACTCAAAACAGGAATATGGCTTCTCCCCCGTGTGAGATCTCTGATGTCTGGAAAGATTGGACTTCTGTGAAAAACATTTCCCACACTCAGGACAGAAATATGGCTTCTCTCCTGTGTGAACTCTTTGATGTTTGTAAAGACTGGACTTCACTGAAAAACATTTCCGGCACTCAGGACAGGAATATGCCTTCTCCCCGGTGTGAGATTTCTGATGTATGTAAAGATTGGACTTCTGTGAATAACATTTCCCACACTCAGGACAAGAATACGGCTTCTCCCCTGTGTGAGATCTCTGATGTGTGTAAAGATTGAACTTATCTGAAAAACATTTCCCACACTCAAGACAGGAATACAGCGGCTTCTTCCCCGTGTGAGATCTCTGATGTTTGGAAAGATTGGACTTCACTGAAAAACATTTCCCACACTCAGGACAGGAATATGCCTTCTCCCCAGTGTGAGATCTCTGATGTGTGTAAAGATTGGACTTAGCTGAAAAACATTTCCCGCACTCAGGACAGGAATACGGCTTCTCCCCTGTGTGAGATCTCTGATGTGTGTAAAGACTGAACTTCAATGAAAAACATTTCCCACACTCAGGACAGGCATATGGCTTCTCCCCCGTGTGAGTTCTCTGATGTTTGTAAAGAATCGACTTCTTTGAAAAACATTTTCCACACTCAGGACAGGAATACGGCTTCTTCCCTGCGTGAGATCTTTCATGTGAATTAAGGTTGGATTTATAATGGAAACATTTCCCGCACTCAGTACAGGAAAACCTCTTCCCTGTTGGAAGGCCGGCCCGGTCCCGCACAGTCTGAGGTTCCTCAGGATACGAGGAATCCGATGGTCCATCTACACTGGGTGGTGCCGGATGGACATTGGAGGGAGCCGGGTTTTCTCCTGGACTATACTGTGTGATGTCCTCATCTTCTACTTTCCAGTCTGGAGACAAAGTGAGACAATCCTCGTGAGGTTTTCCTCATCTCCCGGCCATGGACTAAAATACAAAGACAAAAAGGATTACTAGACAGGAGCTGATTGGTTCCCCCATACCAGAAAGATAGTGAGAGATCCAATGAGAACTTTATCATCTGGACCAATCAGTGAGCAGTATGGGTGGAGGAATGGATTTAGTGTTCATGACCCACCTGTGCTGATCTCTGTAGGAGTGTCCTCCTCTATAAATGTCCCCGTTATTCCATCCTCCTCCATAGACTGCTGATCATCCCTCACATACGCCTCTTCTTCTTCTGCTTTCACCTCAAATTCTATATCGATTGGATCTCCACTCTAAATCAAGGAAATGAGAGAAAATATCATCTGTAAAATGTAAGGTCACATAAAATATTTACACATTGTCTCTACAAGTCCATGTTCTATATACTCCATCCCACCAACCTTGTAATAATGAGGGATGGTGTGATCTTCCTGTGTGGAATCCCGGGAATACAGAGGACGGGGACATCTCTCTGGTGGGTTCCTGGTATTAGGTGGCTCCATCATATCCTTGTGTCCTTCTGAAAACTCCTCCATCACTCCATACTCCTCATCCTCCTCTTTATACTCTTCTTTAACATCAATATTATCATCCCCGAGGATTCCACTCTGAAAGATATAATAAAACATTCATTGTAACAAACATGCTGTGTATAAATCACAACTACCAATAATTGTCATCATCTACCTGATGATGGTGAGGGATGGTGTGACCTTCCTGTGTGGAATCCCGGGAATACAGAGGACGGGGACATCTCTCTGGTGGGTTCCCATGACTGGATCCATCTGTAGGAAACACACACACTGACTGAATCCATTGTTTCTATGTGTTTATCAGATGATGGGGGATCTAGGTGGATCCTCCGTACTGCTCTCTCCTTTACAATAAAGTCTCCTCTTACCCGGTGATGTGAGGGGCGGCTGATTGTCCATCATGACGTCCTTGTAGAGATCCTTGTGTCCTTCTAAATACTCCCACTCCTCCATGGAGAAATAGACAGTGACACCCTGACACCTTATAGGAACCTGACACACACAATGATACAGTCACCATCCAGACACATCCCTTGTCTGTTACTGGAGAATGTCCCAGAATTCCCGGCACCGCTCACCTCTCCTGTCAAAATCTTCTGCATGTTGTGTCTCTCAGGGTTTAGGGAGTCACATGGAGGCACTGTGATGGTCATATGATCACCTGACTTCAGAAGAGGAAATCTCTGTATTGAGGAACCAATAGGAATATCATGTTAGAATCCCAGAATCCTCTTCACCTCTCCGGTCAGGTATGTTTTATTAATAAATATAAGAGTAATGTCATGTGACCTCCCAGAATCCTCCTCACCTCTCCGGTCAGGTCTGTGTTTTATTAATAGAGATGAGAGTGATGTTATGTGACCTCCCAGAATCCTCCTCACCTCTCCGGTCAGGTCTGTGTTTTATTAATAGAGATGAGAGTGATGTCATGTGACCTCCCAGAATCCTCCTCACCTCTCCGGTCAGGTCTGTGTTTTATTAATAGAGAAAAGAGCGATGTCATGTGACCTCCCAGAATCCTCCTCACCTCTCCGGTCAGCAGGTAGATGATCTCCAGGGTGAGGTTTAGTATCTTCTCAGTCATGTGACTCCGGTCCTCCTCCATCCTCATTGGTGCCATCATGTGATCTATACAGGTCTCCTTGTAGACGGATAACTTTGGGAAATGAAAGTAAGAATGATTTGGATGGTATTGGTCACACAATAATAGGATGTGGATGTGAGGGGGGAATAGGAGGGTTGCTGGACATTGAAGAACTACTCCCCCCATGGGAAGACATTTAATCTGAACTGTTTAGTGTTTGCTACATCTTGGAGGTCCTGGGACAATCTTGACCTGCCAGATCAGAAATCCCCTTTTCTCTGTTGGGTTTGTTTGGTCTCTGAACTGGTTTTGATGAGTATTAGATCTGCAGACAAGGAATGATAAATCTGATCCTTCCTATGACCTGTTTGCTCTGAGGCAGTGCTGTGAGGTCAATGTCGGCTCATCATGATGTCCAGGAAGGGGAACTTGCTGACTTTTGGCCGGATTTGCTGACTTTAATAGCCAGAACTCTGACTGCAAGGCTCCAATCTCTAGCAGCCTGCTGACTGACAGGAGTGATGTCACTGTCACTCTCTGCAGTAAGAGAAGGGATTGGATGGGATAGCAGGAGGATCCTACTGGTGTAATAGAGAGCTCTGGGGGAGGAGTCTGTTCTCTTCCCTCCAATGACAGCCCATCGTGGGTAGGAAGAGAACAACATAAGGGAAGGGTTAGTTCATTCATTGCCAAGTATACTGTGATATCCAGGACATTGTACAGAGTGGTGGTGGGTTCCTGGGGCTTTGAATTCCAGCACCGGGCACTGCCAGAGCCTGTGTCATGGGAAGGTATTGAAGTGTCTCCTGAAGATGTTCAGCACTGACCCCTGACTACCTTTTAGTCGATAATGCACCAACAGACCTCCTCTAAGAACAAGTGACCACCAAGGGGTGAAGGACCGCCCTCCTTCATTCCACTTGGTATACTGGAAAACAATGAGATGGTAAGAAGGTGAAGGTTGTCTTCCTTTCCTGATAGGAGTTCTGTAAGGAGGTCTGGAAAGTAAATACAGCAATGTAAGGGGCTCTATGCTCCATACTCCTGACCCCGGCACTCCATCATTGTGTTGGCTGCATAGTGTAATGATTGCCCATTGGCTGCCTGTGTAGTGTCATCATTGCCCTTTGTAGGCCATGTATGGTCAGGATGGTCCTTGTCTTCTCTATTTATTGTCAGTGCTGTTTGTTTAGAGGACCATATTACTAGAATTTATCTCCACAATGAGGAGAATGTTCCGGCCCCGGAAGTGGGGGAATGTTCTGCCCCTGAAGGGGTTCATCTGGGTTCCCACACTATATATGTGTGTATCATCATCTGCTGGAGATAAAAGACGTCACAGTGACTATGGAGGAAGAGGACGGACGTGACCGTGGAGGAAGAGGACGGACGTGACTATGGAGGAAGAGGACGGACGTGACTGTAGAGGAAGAGGACGGACGTGACTGTGAAGGAAGAGGACGGACGTGACTGTGGACGAAGAGGACGGACGTGGCTGTGGAGGAAGAGGACGGACGTGACTGTGGAGGAAGAGGACGGACGTGACTGTGGAGGAAGAGGACGGACGTGACTGTGGAGGAAGAGGACGGACGTGACTGTGGAGGAAGAGGACGGACGTGACTGTGGAAGAAGAGGACGGACGTGACTGTAGAGGAAGAGGATGGACGTGACCGTGGAGGAAGAGGACGGACGTGACCGTGGAGGAAGAGGACGGACGTGACCGTGGAGGAAGAGGACAGGCGTGACTATGGAGGAAGAGGACGGGCGTGACTATGGAGGAAGAGGACGGGCGTGACTATGGAGGAAGAGGACGGGCGTGACTATGGAGGAAGAGGATGGACGTGACTATGGAGGAAGAGGACGGATGTGACTATGGAGGGAGAGGACAGACATGACTATGGAGGAAGAGGACAGACATGACGGGGGTTACTGGGTGTAAATAGGAAATAACAACTTATTACCTCCTCTGCTGCCACTTCCACAAATGTTTCCGATCTGCTTCCTCCCAACTCACCTCTCGGAATGTCCTGCCTGTCCCTGACATCACTTCCTGTCTGTTCCTGACATCACTTCCTATCTGTATCCCATAGAGAAGTCCTGTCTGGGGAGAAATGAGGTCACCATCTTGTGGATTTCATAGGAACTGCAGCCCTGAGAAACGTCCCCTAATAACATTCCTGCATTGTATCTACCTTACAGAGATACCAGGGAAGATCAAAAAGAACTAAAAAAGTAAGAAACAATAAACCTAACTCTTATGCAACCAACTGTTTATATAATATATTTTACTACAGATAGAAAAGTCTTAAAGACACAGAACACAAGATAAAAACAAAATACATAATAAAACAGAGACCTCCAAAACAGATATTTTTGGGTAAAATATGCAAAAATACATCCTAAAGTATAAAAATATCTATCAATCCACTGATAATGAAGATGTTAGACATAAATGACAAGGATGTGATGGTCACAGAGGAATGGTGGTGGAGATCTCTCACAGTAAGAACACTTCCTTGAATGGTTCTATAAATAAAGAATGAATCCTGGAGGGAATAAAGCTGTAAAGCAATAAATAATATATAAACTGGGCCATCCACTTCATCCATAAAGACATTGTGATTGAAGATCTTCTAGATCACATAGAAGGAGGACTCATCCATGATTTCATACATTTGTTTGGAAGGATAGAACAATCCTCAGAAGGGAACATGTAGGATGACAGGAAAGGCTCCTGACTGGTGAGATCCTCCAAACATAATGATGACATCCATGAACTGGAGCGAGCTCGTTGGGGTGATAAAGCCAATCTGGAAACACTGTGTAGACGTTCTCCAAGAACTCAGCACACTCCAGGTGTGGAGAAAGTCTCCAGGTGGGTTTAGCCTGCCATTTATCATAGGTAGAAATGTCCACACATGGACTTCCACAGGGACCCCCGAGACTACATATAGAACCTGTACAGTGTCCCCTGTAATGAATTGCTTCCCACCAGGCCTATAGCAGAATGACAGCTGAGAGGGATCTCTCCCATCCTGGGTGGACATCATATGAAGTCCTCCAAGTCTAGTGGCTCTGCTGTATCTTGATATGTCACCTGCTGTGTCCACCAGATGACAGATCATTGTACCAGGCCAGCCCAGTACCATGTGATTGCTGTGACCAATCACAGTGATCACATGACAGTTGTACACAATGAATGGCTTGCATTCATAGCCATTCATTGTGTACTATTGTGATGATCTCTGTGATTTGTCACTGGCTCACTACCTCTGCTGGAAGTTTACTCCAAGCATCAACTACTCTTTCAGTAAAATAATACTTTCTGAGATTAGCTGTGAACTTTCCTCCAGTTAGTTGGAGGTCATGTCCTCGTGTTCTTCATTTTGGTTTCATATTGAAAATCCTGCCCTCCTGAACCTTATTCACTCCCTTGTTGTATGTAAAGGTTTCAGTCATGTCTCCCCTTTCCCTTCTCTCCTCCAGACTGGACATGTTACGTTCCTGAAGTCTCTCCTGATATCACTATTTGTATTCCCCGTCTCTGGACTCGTTCTATCTTATCAATACCTTTATGTAAGTGAGGTCTCCAGAACTGGACACAGTATTCTACATGAGATTGCTGGTGACCCCTCTAGTGATAGAAAGATCTATATAGAGGAATCAGGACCTCCTTCCTCCTGCCAGTGACCCCTCTAGCGATATAAAGATCTATATAGACGAATCAGGACCTCCTTCCTCCTGCCGGTGACCCCTCTAGTGATATAAAGATCTATATAGAGGAATCAGGACCTCCTTCCTCCTGCCGGTGACCCCTCTAGTGATATAAAGATCTATATAGAGGAATCGGGACCTCCTTCCTCCTGCCGGTGACTGCTCTAGTGATATAAAGATCTATATAGAGGAATCAGGACCTCCTTCCTCCTGCCGGTGACCCCTCTAGTGATATAAAGATCTATATAGAGGAATCAGGACCCTCTTCCTCTCACCAGTGACCCCTCTAGTGATATATAGATCTATATGGAGGAATTAAAAAGAGAACAATCCCCTGCGCTTGAATGGAAAATCCCTACCCCTAAGCTGCTAACACTTCCCTTCAACCATAAAGTCTAAATAATCGATATATAATGGTGTAGCGCTAAATAAATACTAACATAAGTGACCAAAATCAGACTAAATATGATGAATAAACAATCAGAAGTGAAAAAGTGTACCAATAATAAATTAGTGCACACACACAATCAATATAAAAGGATAACCCCAACTACAGGGACCAAACTAAGTGAATAACATAATTAGTGCATGTGTACAAAAACATCTGTGAAAATATTATATATATATCCACTAATAAAAAGTCCACACACTGTTCCAATAATGTTGATTAGTGCTCCACAGCAATAACTTGCATTTAAATAAATGTGAATCCAGTGCCAACAACTCGTGAATCCAAAAACATCCAAAGTGCCCCCTCCCCTCCTAAAAGTGACCACAAGGGCCAGCTCGCTTTAGGGTAAGACACGCTTTCCCAGGAATAGCCTCGTCACCACCGGATGGACCCTCCTGGATATCCCACAGGCTTTTATCCTCCTGAGTCCTCCAATCCCCTGGTACTTGTAATAGCAGTTCACCCACACAGGATCATAACTCATTTGTGATCTCATACCTGAGAGCTTGGTGAGCACAGGGTCCACAGCATGTCACTCCACCTCCGATCACCGACCTGCACTCCCGATCCACTGCTGGCTGCACTCAGAGTCCCCGTACAAGCTACCCTGAGAGCCAGGATCCTATTCCTGGGAAAGCGTGTCTTACCCTAAAGCGAGCTGGCCCTTGTGGTCACTGTTGTGGACTTTTTATTAGTGGATATATATATATATATAATATTTTCACAGAGTGTTTTTGTACACATGCACTAATTATGTTATTCACTTAGTTTGGTCCCTGTAGTTGGGGTTATCCTTTTATATTGATTGTGTGTGTGCACTAATTTATTATTGGTACACTTTTTCACTTATGATTGTTTATTCATCATATTTAGCCTGATTTTGGTCACTTATGTTAAAAAGGTTGTGAGAACCACAATCGGGCTCAGGGTAGGATTTCTGCTGCTGTTCCTAATTTTGAGATATGGATTGCGTGCACGCCGGAAAATAATTACACGGACAACTGTCCAGTACAACCACTTTCACATCATCTCATCTCTGTTTATTGCAGGGCGGTGCTTAACCTCTTATACATAGAAAACAATAGAGTATACGTCACTATTACGTATATACAGTCACATTCTAAAAGGCACATTTTGCTTGGCTGAAATATAGGAGAAATGTAGAAACTTGATGCTTGCTTCTCATCCCGTTATCTATTCACTCCCCCTCACATACTCAAAGCCTAAGTGAAATCCTCTCAGTGCGAAGGGAGGGGTTGAGAGCATCACTCTGAGCAAACAAGTTAAGGAGGACTGCAAAGCCCAGCAGACAAAAATATATACGCAGAACACATATATTTAGAAATATGAAAAAGTATAAAAGTAAATATGTATAAAATGTATATTTTAAACAGAATAGGCATTTTACCAAATCCATCAGAATGTTAGTATTTATTTAGCGCTACACCATTATATATCGATTATATGGAGGAATTGGGACCTCCTTCCTCCTGCTGGTGACCCCTTTAGTGATATATAGATCTATATGGAGGAATTGGGACCTCCTTCCTCCTGCTGGTGACACCTCTAGTGATATAAAGATCTATATAGAGGAATCAGGACCTCCTTCCTCCTACTGGTGACCCCTCTAGTGATATAAAGATCTATATAGGGGGAATCGGGACCTCCTTCCTCCTGCCGGTGACCCCTCTAGTGATATAAAGATCTATATAGAGGAATCAGGACCTCCTTCCTCCTGCCGGTGACCCCTTTAGTGATATATAGATCTATATGGAGGAATCAGGACCTCCTTCCTCCCGCCGGTGACCCCTCTAGTGACATAAAGATCTATATAGAGGAATCGGGACCTCCTTCCTCCTGCCAGTGACCCCTCTAGTGATATAAAGATCTATATAGAGGAATCAGGACCTCCTTCCTCCTGTCGGTGACCCCTCTAGTGATATAAAGATCTATATAGAGGAATCGGGATCTCCTTCCTCCTGCCGGTGACCCCTCTAGTAATATAAAGATCTATATAGAGGAATCAGGACCTGATTCCTCCTGCCGGTGACACCTCTAGTAATATAAAGATCGATATAGAGGAAACGGGATGTCCTTCCTCCCACCGGTGACCCCTCTAGTGATATTGAGATCTATATAGAGGAATTGGGACCTCCTTCCTCCCACCAGTGACCCCTCTATTGATATAAAGTTCTATATAGAAGAATCTGGACCCCCTTCTTCCTGCCGGTGACCCCTCTAGTGATATAAAGATCTATATAGAGGAATCGGGACCTCATTCCTCCTGATGGTGACCCCTCTAGTGATATAAAGTTCTATATAGAAGAATCTGGACCTCCTTCCTCCTGACGGTGACCCCTCTAGTGATATAAAGATCTATATAGAGGAATCAGGACCTCCTTCCTCCTGTCGGTGACCCCTCTAGTGATATAAAGATCTATATAGAGGAATCGGGATCTCCTTCCTCCTGCCGGTGACCCCTCTAGTAATATAAAGATCTATATAGAGGAATCAGGACCTGATTCCTCCTGCCGGTGACACCTCTAGTAATATAAAGATCGATATAGAGGAAACGGGATGTCCTTCCTCCCACCGGTGACCCCTCTAGTGATATTGAGATCTATATAGAGGAATTGGGACCTCCTTCCTCCCACCAGTGACCCCTCTATTGATATAAAGTTCTATATAGAAGAATCTGGACCCCCTTCTTCCTGCCGGTGACCCCTCTAGTGATATAAAGATCTATATAGAGGAATCGGGACCTCATTCCTCCTGATGGTGACCCCTCTAGTGATATAAAGTTCTATATAGAAGAATCTGGACCTCCTTCCTCCTGACGGTGACCCCTCTAGTGATATAAAGATCTATATAGAGGAATCAGGACCTCCTTCCTCCTGACGGTGACCCCTCTAGTGATATAAAGATCTATATAGAGGAATCAGGACCTCCTTCCTCCTGCCGGTGACCCCTCTAGTGTTATAAATATTTATATAGAGTAATCAAGACCTCTTTCCTCCCACCTTTGACCCCTCTAGTGATATAAAGATCTATATAGAGGAATCAGGACCTCCTTCCTCCTGCCTGTGACCCCTCTAGTGATATGTAAATCAATATAGAGGAATCAGGACCTCCTTCCTCCTTCTGTGGACCCTTCTAGTGTTATAAAGATCTATATAGAGGAATCAGGATTTCTTTCCTCCTGCCGGTGACCCCTCTAGTGATATTAAGATCTATATAGAGGAATCGGGACCTCCTTCCTCCTGCTGGTAACCCCTCTAGTGATATATAGATCTTTGTGGAGGAATCAGGACCTCCTTCCTCTCGCCAGTGACCCCTCTAGTGATATGTAGATCTATATAGAGGAATCAGGACCTCCTTCCTCCCGCCGGTGACCCCTCTAGTGATATAACAATCTATATATAGGAATCAGGACCTCATTCCTCCTGACGGGGACCCCTCTATTGATATAAAGATCTATATAGAGGAATCAGGACCTCCTTCCTCCTTCTGTGGACCCATCTAGTGAAAAATAGATTTATATAGAGAAATCAGGACCTCCTTCTGTGATGATTGTGTGCAATAGAGACACGGACGTTGTACATGACAGCCATCTTGTTCGTTCTCAGCCATATTCTCTCCTGTCCTCCCTTTGTCCATGGAATGCATAGCTGTATGTCGAACGGAGGTCAACAGGATCTCTTATCGTAAATAAAACACAGATAGATCATCTCCAGGGCTGTAAACCATTAATTAGTCTGGTTCCAGGGGGTCTGCTGGAAAACCACTTTCCTCTGCCTGATCACAAAACAATAACTCAGTCATGACCTGTTAGGATATAAGAGATAGAGCGTGCCATAAAACGTACATTCCACAAGTCATTTTTCATACAATTCATAAACTTCAGCAGGAACTGGGCACATTAATATGAAGTATATATTCGTATAGATCATTTTAATATGTGTCACACAAGACCTTACATCACTATGTTAGTGCCTACAAGACAGAAGAAGCAGTCTCTTTCCTCCTGGGTGACAAGGGTTTGCCATGTTTGGTATCTTTGCATTTGGAATATAATTCTGAATATTAATCTGCCAGTTGCTAGGATGCTACCTGTACCTATTGGAGGTTATTGACTTTAGTATGAAATTGGAAATGGGTACTAATAGGATGCAGGAGATCCGCTGAGACATAGAAAGGGAAATGGGAGCTAATAAGCTGCAGGAGATCTGCTGAGAAAATGAAAAATTAAATGTGTATGAAATGGATGGATTTGCAGACACTTCCAGAAGATGATGTTCATTATGAGTGGATTGATATATATTTTTATACTTTAGGATGTATTTTTGCATTTTCTTCCCTGGAAGGATCAGGTTTGGTGGGATCTGTCTCATTAGC
The DNA here is from genome assembly GCF_062004578.1 of Staurois parvus. Lineage (NCBI taxonomy): Eukaryota > Metazoa > Chordata > Amphibia > Anura > Ranidae > Staurois > Staurois parvus. The sequence goes on from NW_028318807.1 coordinate 1,693,417, forward strand.
TATACATTTGTATTTTGTGTTTGTAAAACTTTTCTATATGAGCTACCCCCTCATCACCCCTCTCCCTCGACACAACCCACAGGGACTTCATCACTGCTCAAACTCCCTCCAACCCCATCCCCTCTCACACAGCTACCCCCTCATCACCCCTCTCCCTCGACACAACCCACAGGGACTTCATCACTGCTCAAACTCCCTCCAACCCCGTCCCCTCTCACACAGCTACCCCCTCATCACCCCTCTTCCACAGCCCCACCACTGCTCTGACCTCCACTTCCACCCCACCCAACATTCCTCATATTGAAGCCCTCTCAACACTCCACACCTTCGACCTTACTACCATCGAGCAAGTCTCCAAGGTCCTCTCTGATGCCCACCTCACCACCTGCCCCCTCAACCCTATCCCCTCACAACTCCTACGACCTCCCTCCCCCTCCATCCTACGCTCCTTCACCCACATCTTTAATCTCTCCCTCTCCTCCGGCACTTTCCCCTCCCCTCTGAAGCATGCACACATCACCCCCATACTTAAAAAGCCCTCCCTGGACCCCAATGACCCGAACAACCTCAGACCCATCTCCCTGCTCCCATTCACATCCAAACTCCTTCAGCGCTTAGTCTACACCCACCTATGCTCTCACCTCAATGACAACAACCTCCTCGATCCCCTACAGTCTGGCTTCCGTCCCCTACACTTCACCGAAACTGCCTTACTCAAACTCTCCAACGACCTGCTAATCGCCAAAGCTAATGGCCACTATTCAGTGCTCCTACTCCTTGACCTCTCTGCGGCCTTCGACACCGTCCACCACTCCCCTTCTTCCTCAAAAAACTACACTCCCTCGGCCTCATAGATTCCGCTCTCTCCTGGCTCTCATCCTACCTGTCACAACGCTCTTTCAGTGTTACCTATAATGCTACCACCTCCCCCTCACTCCCCCTCTCTGTTGGAGTCCCTCAAGGCTCTGTCCTCGGGCCCCTTCTCTTCTCCATCTACACCTCCTCCCTTGGCCAACTCATACACTCTCACGGCTTCAACTACCACCTCTATGCTGACGACACACAAATCTATCTCTCAACCCCCCACCTCACCCCCTCGGTCTCTGCCCGAATCACACACCTACTGAGCGACATATCAGACTGGATGTCGCTCCACTTCCTTAAACTGAACCTCTCCAAAACCGAGTTTCTTGTCTTCCCCCCAGCCTGGACACCACCTCCCATTGACTTCTCAATCACATCCAACAATGCCACCATCAAACCCGCCCCGCAGGCCAGAGTAGTTGGTGTCATTCTGGACTCCAACCTATTCTTCCAGCCCCAAGTCCAATCATTAAGTAACTCATGCAGACTCCACCTCGCCAAAATTTGCACGTTCCTAACCCCAGAAACCACTAAACAGCTCATCCACTCCCTCATCATATCACGACTCAATTACTGCAACTCCCTCCTCACTGGTCTGCCTCACCGCTGGCTATCCCCGCTTCAGTCGATCCTGAACACGTTTGCCAGACTCATTCACCTTTCCAACTGCTCCGTTTCCGCCACCCTCCTCTGCCAATCCCTCCACTGGCTTCCGATTGCGCAACGTATCAAATTCAAAATCCTAACACTGACGTACAAAGCTGTCCACCATACTGCCCCGAACTACATCACCGACCTAATATCCAAGTACCACCCAACACGCACACTCCAATCCTCACAAGACCTCCTTCTCTCTAGTTCCCTGGTCTCCTCCTCCCATGCCCGCCTCCAGGACTTCTCCAGGGTGTCACCCATCCTCTGGAACTCCCTACCCCAACCCATCAGACTATCACCTACTCTCCTCTCCTTTAGGCGCACCCTGAAAACCCACCTCTTCAGGGAAGCCTACCCCACCCCCTGTTAACTTGCCGATCTCCTCCGCTCTTCCTACCACTCCATCCCCCACAGCGATCTCCTCCTGTACCTCCATCCCCTCCCTCCTAGATTGTAAGCGCGAAAGAGCAGGGCCCTCAAACCCCTCATGTTTTGCATTGTATTGGTATTGTACTGTCACATGTTCTGTCCCCCTTTGTAATGTACAGCGCTGAGCGAACTATTGGTGCTTTATAAATACTGTAAAAATAATATATGTAATAAGAGATGTTTGTTGAACAGTTGGTTACATAAGAGTTACATTTATTTCTTCTTCCTTTATTCAGTAATGTTTCATCTCCCGTAGTATCCCTGTAAGGTACATAATATACGGGAATGGGGATTATGGGTTGGATCTCGGGGCTGCAGTTCCTCTGAGCTCCACAAGGTGGGGATCTCACTTCTACCCAGACAGGAAGTCTCTCTGGAATGCAGACAGGAAGTGATGTCAGGCACAGACAGGAAGTGATGTCAGGGACAGACAGAAAGTTCCAGATGAGAGTTGAGGTAGGAAGAAGTATAGAGGAGACGTTGGTGAAAGTGGCAGCAGAGGAGGTAATAAGATGTTATTTCCTATTTACAACAAATGTATATAAATCTGAGGCTCTTTTAGGAATGTTTTCGGCTTTAAAAAAATGAAAGGCGCTTTATAGCAACTTAAATGTGTAATATGTGTAACATTGTTCTGTTTATCTCCTCCTCCCCTCCCCCGCCTGTCTCCAGCACCACACCCGGGGACTAGCAGGGAGGGGAGAGACCTTGCAGTGTAATGAGAACCGATTGGTTGCTCCTCAGGAAAGGGGAGTGTCCGGCTTATCCTTTCTCCCTTTCACTCCCAGAGCCATATTTGCACACATTAAAAAAATCATTTTATCCTGAAGATGACACAAAACCCCCAAACTATCGATTTTCTGAAAGTAGAGACTTTAGAGAATAAAATAGTGGCAGTTCTAATTTTTTATGTCACAAAATATTATCACAAAGTCTAGGAAATGCCAAATTTCAGTAAAAAATACACTTAAGCTGATTTCAGGGCACAAAAAGCAATAAATGACCCATTTATGTGTAAAAATATAAAAGCCGAGGTTGCAGCGAGTAAATAGATATCCAACATGTCAAACCTTAAGTTGTGTGTGCTGAAATGGTGACAACCTTTAGTCCCGGTATTATCTATAGGGGACACATTTATAGCCCCTTCTAGGTCATCAGTATAGAGTACGGAGGAGGTCTGCTCCTAGAATTATCCTCTCATTCTGGTGTGACTGGCGATATGTAACGTGTATCACAATCAATGTTATCACGTGTAGGCGCTCCAGCGTGTGCTCTTGCGTTTGGGTGCGCATATATGTGGGGGTGGGGGGCCTCAACATGTTTTAAGGGGAGGAGTTATGTACTTGGGTGTAACTTTAATTCTTTACAATTAAAAAAAACATTTTTACTTAAGGGGACAAAGTCCTCTATGTGATGACTTTTGATGACAGGTTCTCTTTATTGAGACATCCAGGGTCTAAAAGACCCCCAATGTTCCCCTGTACTCCATTGGATGTAATGTAGAGCACATCGCACCGCATTACATTCTTTGCTGGCCTCGATGGTCGGGAAATCTGTCATAATGTCACTTCTGGGTCAGGACAAGAAGGGAGTGAACGTGTCCGCTCTCCTCTGTCCCCTCTACCCTCCGACACCCGCTGACCCGGGCCCACAGATGGGCAAGCAGAGCCGGGGAAGCATAGTAGGTACAGGAGAGGATCACACACACGGGGTGGCAGAGGCTGGCACCTGAAAGGAGAGCCCTGTGGCTTGCCCTCAGCAGGGATAAAGAATAAACACAATACTTGCCCGGCCCCCAGAACTACATGTCCCGGGCGTCGGGCGATGTAAAGTGACCATCCCTGCATGATGAGCCGACATTGACCTCACAGCACTGCCTCAGAGCAAACTAGTCATAGGAAGGATCAGATTTATCATTCCTTGTCTGCAGATCTAAAACTCATCAAAACCAGTTCAGAGACCAAACAAACCCAACAGAGAAAAGGGGCCCCGGACCTCAAAATTGTAGTAAACACTAAACAGCCCAAGCTAAATGTCTTCCCATGGGGGGAGTAGTTCTTCAATGTCCAGCAACCCTCCTATTCCCCCCTCACATCCACATCCTATTATTGTGTGACCAATACCATCCAAATCATTCTTACTTTCATTTCCCAAAGTTATCCGTCTACAAGGAGACCTGTATAGATCACATGATGGCACCAATGAGGATGGAGGAGGACCGGAGTCACATGACTGAGAAGATACTAAACCTCACCCTGGAGATCATCTACCTGCTGACCGGAGAGGTGAGGAGGATTCTGGGAGGTCACATGACATCACTCTTATCTCTATTAATAAAACACAGACCTGACCGGAGAGGTGAGGATTCTGGGAGGTCACATGACATCACTCTTATTTCTATTAATAAAACACAGACCTGACCGGAGAGGTGAGGAGGATTCTGGGAGGTCACATGACATCACTCTTGTCTATTCTGGTCAATAGACCATTTTATTTTTGCACACATTTAGATGATGTCAGGTGGTTGATATTGTTTTATTTTTCTCCTGATCTGTAGGATTATGTTGTAAAGAAGAAGTCTAGTGGGGAGCCAATTTCAGGACGATGGAGCAGAACCCAGAGCCTCACCATGGTGCCTCCATCTCATTCTCTGATACCTGAGAGGGAGAAAGAGCAGAAGATTCTGGAACTGACCACCATGATGGTCCATCAGCTGACAGGAGAGGTGAGCGGTGCCGGGAATTCTGGGACATTCTCCAGTAACAGACAAGGGATGTGTCTGGATGGTGACTGTATCATTGTGTGTGTCAGGTTCCTATAAGGTGTCAGGGTGTCACTGTCTATTTCTCCATGGAGGAGTGGGAGTATTTAGAAGGACACAAGGATCTCTACAAGGACGTCATGATGGACAATCAGCCGCCCCTCACATCACCGGGTAAGAGGAGACTTTATTGTAAAGGAGAGAGCAGTACGGAGGATCCACCTAGATCCCCCATCATCTGATAAACACATAGAAACAATGGATTCAGTCAGTGTGTGTGTTTCCTACAGATGGATCCAGTCATGGGAACCCACCAGAGAGATGTCCCCGTCCTCTGTATTCCCGGGATTCCACACAGGAAGGTCACACCATCCCTCATTGTTGCAAGGTTGGTGGGATGGAGCATCTAGAACATGGACTTGTGGAGATGATATGTGGAAGCGTATGTGACCTTATATTTTACAGATGATATTTTCTCTCATTTCCTTGATTTAGAGTGGAGATCCAATCGATATAGAATTTGAGGTGAAAGCAGAAGAAGAAGAGGCGTATGTGAGGGATGATCAGCAGTCTATGGAGGAGGATGGAATAACGGGGACATTTATAGAGGAGGACACTCCTACAGAGATCAGCACAGGTGGGTCATGAACACTAAATCCATTCCTCCACCCATACTGCTCACTGATTGGTTCAGAGTAGGGCGGGGACTGGGTGATATCAGCCTGTAATCCCCTGGTCACTTTCCTGAGCTGTGTTCCCCGTCCTGTATTCCTGGATTTCTCTCGGATAATCTTCCTTCTCTGTGCTGCAGACAAAAGAATCCAGGACTTTCCTACAGCAATCCCCCCTTATCCCCCCCATCATGTATTATACATGGTGATCATATCCCCCTTATGTATTATACATGGAGATCATATCCCCCCCTTATGTATTATACATGGTGATCATATCCCCCCTTATGTATTATACATGGAGATCATATCCCCCCTTATGTATTATACATGGAGATCATATCCCCCCTTATGTATTATACATGGAGATCATATCCCCCCTTATGTATTATACATGGAGATCATATCCCCCCTTATGTATTATACATGGAGATCATATCCCCCCTTATGTATTATACATGGAGATCATATCCCCCCTTATGTATTATACATGGTGATCATATCCCCCTTATGTATTATACATGGAGATCATATCCCCCCCTTATGTATTATACATGGAGATCATATCCCCCCTTATGCATTATACATGGAGATCATATCCCCCTTATGTATTATACATGGAGATCATATCCCCCCTTATGTATTATACATGGAGATCATATCCCCCCTTATGAATTATACATGGTGATCATATCCCCCTTATGTATTATACATGGAGATCATATCCCCCCTTATGTATTATACATGGAGATCATATCCCCCCCTTATGTATTATACATGGAGATCATATCCCCCCCTTGTATATTATACATGGTGATCATATCCCCCTTATGTATTATACATGGTGATCATATCCCCCTTATGTATTATACATGGAGATCATATCCCCCCCTTATGTATTATACATGGAGATCATATCCCCCCTTATGTATTATACATGGAGATCATATCCCCCCTTATGTATTATACATGGAGATCATATCCCCCCTTATGTATTATACATGGAGATCATATCCCCCCTTATGTATTATACATGGAGATCATATCCCCCCTTATGTATTATACATGGAGATCATATCCCCCCTTATGTATTATACATGGAGATCATATCCCCCCTTATGTATTATACATGGAGATCATATCCCCCCCTTATGTATTATACATGGAGATCATATCCCCCCTTATGTATTATACATGGAGATCATATCCCCCCCTTATGTATTATACATGGAGATCATATCCCCCCCCTTATGTATTATACATGGAGATCATATCCCCCTTATGTATTATACATGGAGATCATATCCCCCCTTATGTATTATACATGGTGATCATATCCCCCCTTATGTATTATACATGGAGATCATATCCCCCCTTATGTATTATACATGGAGATCATATCCCCCCTTATGTATTATACATGGAGATCATATCCCCCCTTATGTATTATACATGGAGATCATATCCCCCCTTATGTATAATACATGGAGATCATATCCCCCCTTATGTATTATACATGGAGATCATATCCCCCCTTATGTATTATACATGGAGATCATATCCCCCCTTATGTATTATACATGGAGATCATATCCCCCCTTATGTATTATACATGGTGATCATATCCCCCCTTATGTATTATACATGGAGATCATATCCCCCCTTATGTATTATACATGGAGATCATATCCCCCCTTATGTATTATACATGGAGATCATATCCCCCCTTATGTATTATACATGGAGATCATATCCCCCCTTATGTATTATACATGGAGATCATATCCCCCTTATGTATTATACATGGAGATCATATCCCCCTTATGTATTATACATGGAGATCATATCCCCCCTTATGTATTATACATGGAGATCATATCCCCCTTGGGATTTTTAATATCAGACCCGATATTGTTTATAAATATATTAATAAGTCGGGGTCCCAACACTGAACCTTGGGGTACCCCACTAACCCCTTCCATTGAAGACACTGAACCTTGGGGTATCCCACTAATTACACTGAACCTTGGGGTACCCGACTAATCACACTGAACCTTGGGGTACACCACTAATCACACTGAACCTTGGGATACCCCACTAATCACACTGGACCTTGGGGTACCCCACTAATAACACTGAACCTTGGGGTACCCCACTAATCACACTGGACCTTGGGGTACCCCACTAATCACACTGAACCTTGGGGTATCCCACTAATTACACTGAACCTTGGGGTATCCCACTAACAATAAACTTTGGGATACACCACTGATGACACTGAACCTTGGGGTACTCCCACTAAGAACACTGAACTTTGCGGTACCCAACTGGCACCCCCAGACCATTCAGAGTATGAATCATTAACCACTACTCTCTGAATACCATCTTTTAGCCAGTTTTCTATCCATTTACATTCAGATTTTTCCAGCCCATAGACTTTACCTTACACATTAGCCGTGTGTGGGGAACTGTGTCCAAGTATACCACGTCCACCGCCACCCCTCTGTCCAAGTATACCACATCCACCAACACCCCTCTGTCCAAGTATACCACATCCACCATCACCCCTCTGTCCAAGTATACCACGTCCACCGCCACCCCTCTGTCCAAGTATACCACGTCCACCGCCACCCCTCTGTCCAAGTATACCACGTCCACCGCCACCCCTCTGTCCAAGTATACCACGTCCACCGCCACCCCTCTGTCCAAGTATACCACTTCCACCGCCACCCCTCTGTCCAAGTATACCACGTCCACCGCCACCCCTCTGTCCAAGTATACCACGTCCACCGCCACCCCTCTGTCCAAGTATACCACGTCCACCTCCACCCCTCTGTCCAAGTATACCACGTCCACCGCCACCCCTCTGTCCAAGTATACCACGTCCACCGCCACCATTCTGTCCAAGGATTTGCTCACCTCCAATCTAACCGGTTTCATGATGGTTTAATCCCAGCTCACCTCTACATGTTGTCTACAGTAAACATTTAAGCTTCCACTGATTACAGAATACTAATACTGTGAGTCCTGACCCTTATACTATATAACTTGTACATTACATACTCCTGACCCCTGCACTATATACTCTATGTTGTACATTACATCCTCCTGACCCCTGCACTATATACTCTATGTTGTACATTACATACTCCTGACCCTGCACTATATACTCTATGTTGTACATTACATACTCCTGACCCCTGCACTATATACTCTATGTTGTACATTACATACTCCTGACCCCTGCACTATATACTCTATGTTGTACATTACATTCTCCTGACCCCTGCACTATATACACTATGTTGTACATTACACACTCCTGGCCCCTGCACTATATATTCTATGTTGTACATTACATACTCCTGACCCCTGCACTATATACTTTCTGTTGTACATTACATACTCCTGACCCCTGCACTATATCATCCCCCATAGTAATTCATCCCCCATATAGTAATTCATCCCCCATATAGTAATTCATCCCCCATATAGTAATTCATCCCCCATATAGTAATTCATCCCCCATATAGTAATTCATTCTCCATATTGTGTCAATTCACTTACCTTTGCTCCGCGCGTTCCTCTCGCCGTGTTCCCGCGCCGTTCCGGTCTTCAGGGCGGACTGTGAGAGGAGAGAAGTTCGTCACGCTGCCCCGCCTACATCCTGACAGCCAGTGTTTGCCACGCTCCTCAGACCGGATTAAAAGGTCCGCCGGGCCGTATACGGCCCGCGGGCCGAAGTTTGGGGAGAATGTCAGAACAGTACAGATATCCCCCAAATGTCAGGACGGTACAGATATCCCCCAAATGTCAGGACGGTACAGATATCCCCCAAATGTCAGGACGGTACAGATATCCCCCAAATGTCAGGACGGTACAGATATCCCCCAAATGTCAGAACGGTACAGATATCCCCCAAATGTCAGAACGGTACAGATATCCCCCAAATGTCAGGACAGTACAGGTATCCCCCAAATGTCAGGACAGTACAGATATCCCCCAAATGTCAGTACAGGACAGATATCCCCCAAATGTCAGGACGGTACAGATATCCCCCAAATGTCAGGACAGTACAGATATCCCCCCAAATGTCAGGACGGTACAGATATCCCCCAAATGTCAGAACGGTACAGATATCCCCCAAATGTCAGGACGGTACAGATATCCCCCAAATGTCAGGACGGTACAGATATCCCCCAAATGTCAGGACGGTACAGATATCTCCCAAATGTCAGGACGGTACAGATATCCCCCAAATGTCAGGACGGTACAGATATCCCCCAAATGTCAGGACGGTACAGATATCCCCCATATGTCAGGACGGTACAGATATCCCCCAAATGTCAGAACGGTACAGGTATCCCCCATATGTCAGAACGGTACAGATATCCCCCAACTGTCAGGACAGTACAGGTATCCCCCAAATGTCAGGATGGTACAGATATCCCCCAAATGTCAGGACGGTACAGGTATCCCCCAAATGTCAGGACGGTACAGATATCCCCCAAATGTCAGGACGGTACAGGTATCCCCCAAATGTCAGGACGGTACAGATATCCCCCAAATGTCAGGACAGTACAGATATCCCCCAAATGTCAGGACGGTACAGATATCCCCCAAATGTCAGGACGGTACAGGTATCCCCCAAATGTCAGGACGGTACAGATATCCCCCAAATGTCAGGACGGTACAGATATCCCCCATATGTCAGGACGGTACAGATATCCCCCATATGTCAGGACGGTACAGATATCCCCCAAATGTCAGAACGGTACAGGTATCCCCCATATGTCAGAACGGTACAGATATCCCCCAAATGTCAGGACAGTACAGGTATCCCCCAAATGTCAGGATGGTACAGATATCCCCCAAATGTCAGGACAGTACAGATATCCCCCCAAATGTCAGGACGGTACAGATATCCCCCAAATGTCAGAACGGTACAGATATCCCCCAAATGTCAGGACGGTACAGATATCCCCCAAATGTCAGGACGGTACAGATATCCCCCAAATGTCAGGACGGTACAGATATCTCCCAAATGTCAGGACGGTACAGATATCCCCCAAATGTCAGGACGGTACAGATATCCCCCAAATGTCAGGACGGTACAGATATCCCCCATATGTCAGGACGGTACAGATATCCCCCAAATGTCAGAACGGTACAGGTATCCCCCATATGTCAGAACGGTACAGATATCCCCCAACTGTCAGGACAGTACAGGTATCCCCCAAATGTCAGGAAGGTACAGATATCCCCCAAATGTCAGGACGGTACAGGTATCCCCCAAATGTCAGGACGGTACAGATATCCCCCAAATGTCAGGACGGTACAGGTATCCCCCAAATGTCAGGACGGTACAGATATCCCCCAAATGTCAGGACAGTACAGATATCCCCCAAATGTCAGGACGGTACAGATATCCCCCAAATGTCAGGACGGTACAGATATCCCCCAAATGTCAGGACGGTACAGGTATCCCCCAAATGTCAGGACGGTACAGATATCCCCCAAATGTCAGGACGGTACAGATATCCCCCATATGTCAGGACGGTACAGATATCCCCCAAATGTCAGAACGGTACAGGTATCCCCCATATGTCAGAACGGTACAGATATCCCCCAAATGTCAGGACAGTACAGGTATCCCCCAAATGTCAGGACGGTACAGGTATCCCCCAAATGTCAGGACGGTACAGGTATCCCCCAAATGTCAGGACGGTACAGATATCCCCCAAATGTCAGGACGGTACAGGTATCCCCCAAATGTCAGGACGGTACAGGTATCCCCCAAATGTCAGGACGGTACAGATATCCCCCAAATGTCAGGACGGTACAGGTATCCCCCAAATGTCAGGACGGTACAGATATCCCCCAAATGTCAGGACGGTACAGATATCCCCCAAATGTCAGGACGGTACAGATATCCCCCAAATGTCAGGACGGTACAGGTATCCCCCATATGTCAGAACGGTACAGGTATCCCCCAACTGTCAGGACGGTACAGGTATCCCCCAAATGTCAGGATGGTACAGATATCCCCCAAATGTCAGGACGGTACAGGTATCCCCCAAATGTCAGGACGGTACAGATATCCCCCAAATGTCAGGACGGTACAGGTATCCCCCAAATGTCAGGACGGTACAGATATCCCCCAAATGTCAGGACGGTACAGATATCCCCCAAATGTCAGGACGGTACAGATATCCCCCAAATGTCAGGACGGTACAGGTATCCCCCAAATGTCAGGACGGTACAGATATCCCCCAAATGTCAGGACGGTACAGATATCCCCCATATGTCAGGACGGTACAGATATCCCCCAAATGTCAGAACGGTACAGGTATCCCCCATATGTCAGAACGGTACAGATATCCCCCAAATGTCAGGACAGTACAGGTATCCCCCAAATGTCAGGATGGTACAGATATCCCCCAAATGTCAGGACGGTACAGGTATCCCCCAAATGTCAGGACGGTACAGATATCCCCCAAATGTCAGGACGGTACAGGTATCCCCCAAATGTCAGGACGGTACAGATATCCCCCAAATGTCAGGACAGTACAGATATCCCCCAAATGTCAGGACGGTACAGATATCCCCCAAATGTCAGGACGGTACAGGTATCCCCCAAATGTCAGGACGGTACAGATATCCCCCAAATGTCAGGACGGTACAGATATCCCCCAAATGTCAGGACGGTACAGATATCCCCCAAATGACCCCTTTTTGCAGAGTAGACAGTCTGACGTACTTCATAAGAGGCATGGCGAGTTTTTTGAAGTTGTATTTTTTTTGTCATTTTTCAGAAAATTAAAAAAATTTGTTTCACTATTTTTTTTTACATCCTGTCACCAGTGCAGTACAGCCTCATCATATAACTGGCATGGCGGTGATCAGGGACACTGACTGGTGACAGTATGAAAAAAAATATATATATTTTTTTTATTTTTATTTTTTTAAATTTTCATATTTCACTATGTGAAGTGATCAGTATTTTTTTTTTTTTTTTTTACACAATTTGCTTATAGCAAAGAATTACTTTGCTATAAGCAAGCATTTACCTGAATGACATCGATTTCAGTCAGGTTTTTTTTTTTGTGCTTAGCTGTGATTTGGCCACAGCTAATCACATGACATGTGCATGTGATTAGCTGTGACCATTCACAGCTAGACACTAGTATACAATGGATGGCATGAATGAAGCCACCCATTGTATAAAACTGTCATGTGACCTGCTGTGATTGGTCACAGCAGGTCACATGGTATCGGTAATGGGGTCCGATACTCAGATCTGTCATCAGCTGTGTCTGAGGTACATGGCCGGTGACAGATTGTGCCGCTGCGTGGCTCTGCAGGAGTGCAATCTGCGCCTGTGCGGGATGACGCCATATGGCGTCCACCCAGAACGCTGATGACATTTGCCGGCCGCCATTCGGCCATAGGGCGGGGGGCAAATGGTTAAAGTTCTTTTCTTGTGAATAACAAGAAATAGAGGTGAAATAGAATGACGTGGACCAGTCAGCCGCCAAGATGTCTTTATCGAGATCTCACACCCACGCCTTGGTGTAGGGAGGGAGATCGGAATAAAGAGCATTGTGTAGACCTTTATATAAGGAGGTTAGGGTATGTCTAGGCAGATTAGAGAGGGAGCATAGCCGCTCAAACTCAGTAAGCGGACGATGAATGTCGGAAGAAGAGTGTAGGAGTTTGCAAAATGTGGATAAGTGTAAAGTGGTCAACCAATCCCGAGATCCGCCCCGCAGGAGCGGAAGACCTGATTGAGGGCAGATAAAGTCTCGGGCTACGGGCCATAAGGTGCGTGTAAAGGGACCAATGACAGAAGAGCCCAAGCCCTGAGGGAGAGCAGGGTTGTCAAACAGGGTTGATAAAGGAGAGGGATTAGACGATAAAAGAGCAACAATGTCCCGTTGGTACCACAATCACATTACAGCCACAGTCAATGGGGATAGGCCGAGAAAACGCCGGTGGTCTCGACTATAACCTCACGGCAAAGCCTGAAGATCGACCGGAGACAAATCTTGTTCAATCATACAAGAGGCTTTAAGGAAGGGCCTGGGAAACCAGTCAAGGATCCGGGCCAGCAGTATGGCTCTGTAGTATAGTTCAAAGTCCGGTAAACCTACTCCGCCTCTGGACTTCGGGTATGGAAGCACCCTATACTTTAATCATGATAAACCTTGGCGCCAAATCTAATTGAAAGGGAATGTAGGGAGAGGAAGAAACTCTTAGGGACAGTAATTGGTACAGTCTGAGAAATGTATAGTAATTTCAGTAAGGTGTCCATTTTGAGGGTGTTGATGCGGCCGAACCAGGGCAACGCCAAAGCACCCCAGGATGCCAGATCCTTTTGGATATGAGAAAACAAGGGTAAGTGTGATGGAAGCATAAGGAGGACAGAACACACAAGGCAGATGGCAAACACTTAAAGCTTTATTAAAACAGACAACAGTCACTCAATGTGGAGTAGTGCAGGGAGAGAGAGTCCAAAATACTTGTAATCCAGCCCCGGTGGGAAAAGTTAAAGTCTCCACAGCAATTTGTAATCCAAGAGGCAGTTCATAAGCAGTCAGATAGCACAAGGGAAGCATACACTCACGCAGGGCTGATGCGGTGGTCTCAGGCAGAGCTGATGTGGTGGTATCAGGAAAAGCTGACAGCATTTCAGGCAGGGCTGATGTAGCTTCAGGGGTCTCCCTTCCTTCAATGGGGCTCAGGCAGAGCCAGGGGGCCACTATAGTCCAGCCACAGCTGGACCCCTCAGTAGTTGCACAGCAGAAATGGCACACAGGAGAGACCAGCACTGACCTCTTAAACTCCCTGAGCAGGACGAGAGGTGGAGGGGGGTCATTAGCAGGATGACAATGGAGGGACTGGCTTAATTGAGTTTAGGGACATTTTGGATGACACTGGAGAGAATGGACAGGAATGGAACTACAGTAATTTAATTTGTAGCTGTAAACAGAAAAGACTGGTTGGACAGGATGGACACTGAAACACAATAATTGAATTTGCAGCTGTAAACAGAAAGGACTGGTTGGACAGGATGGACACAATAATTGAGTTTGCAGCTGTAAACAGAAAGGACTGGTTGGTCAGGATGGACACAATAATTGAGTTTGCAGTTGTAAACAGTGTAACAGTGGGGAAAATACATTAATACAAAAGTAAGGCACTAATTAGTGGGGAAGATATTATAATTAGGCAAACGACTGGTTGGACAGGATGGACACAATGTAGGACATCTGGGCACAACACAATATTTGGATTTGTAGCTGTAAATAAGATAACAATGGGGGAGGATACACTAATTTAATTTGGGACCTTTGTGGAGGGGCGCGAGCCCAAACCTATCTGTTCTAAAGTAAGACGTAAGAAACGCCAATCAACGTGATTGAACGCTTTCTCAGCATCAAATGAGAGGAGGCAAGCCTTTTAAGCCATGTCGCTTGATATAAGAGATGAGATGGATAGTTTTAGAGGTGTTATCCCTAGCCTCACGACCTGGGACAAAACCAACCTGATCACAATGAACCAAAGTTGGTAAAAAAGGTGAGAGGCGGTTCGCTAAAAGCTTTGCAAAAAGCTTAACATCTAGGTTAAGTAGAGAGATTGGGTGGTAGCTACCGCAGAGAGATGGGTCTTTATCCGGCTTTGGGATAACCGAAATGTTGGCCAACAAAAAGGCCGAAGAAGGCACATTCAGATCGTCGATGGTATTAAAAGCTTGGGCTAAAAGCGGGGCCAGTGAGGCGGCAAAAAATTTGTAAAAGCGAGGGGTAAACCTGTCCAAGCCCTGGCACTTACCTGCCTTCAGGGCCTTGATCGCCCCAAGGACTTCCACAGTCGAGAAGGGCTCTTCCAGAGCCAATGCATCCTGAGTATCTAAGATAGGCAGTGCCATCTCCGTAATGTATTGAGACATAGCCGTAAGAGAAGAAGCAGGAAGAGTATCAGGATGCACTGCGGATAGGTTATAACGTTGAGAATAGTAACGCTCAAACGTGGATGAAATTCCTCGATTATGGTAGTTTAGTATTGTCGGGCGCCTTGATGTGCTGGATTGGACGATGGTATGGCCGGGGGTGGAGTACTCGTGCTAAGTGTTGACCACATTTATTTGTTAGGAAGTAGTAAGTGTTGTGTGCTTTGTCTCGTGCAATAAGAAAAGAAGAATCTAACAGTTGGAGTAAATCTCTGCGAGCATTAGTTATGTCCACCACAATCCTCGGGTCTAACGTGCTCTTATGAGAAGATTCCAGGCGCACGATGAGTAAGAACAAGCGATGCATTTCTGCCGTTCAAGACTATTTTAAACAAGAGCCATGCTTAATAAGAACCCCTCTAATAACACATTTAAGAGTCTCCTATTGATTAAGAGAGATGGTTGTGTCTGAGGAGTGATCAAGAACAAAATGTTGTATAGTCTGCAAAACCTCTGCGGTACACAAAGAATCCTTGAGCAGAGTATCATTCAAGCGCCAAGAAAAGTGGCGCAAAGATGATGATCGGTCCTGAATCGTAAGATGTATTGGGGCATGGTCAGACCACAAGAAGTGACCGATGGAGGAAGAAGTCGGACAATCAAGGAGAGACTGCGTCACAAAGAAATAGTCAATACAACTGTATGACGTGTGAGCCACAGAATAATAACTATATTCGTGCTCCGAAGGGTGTTGGATTCACTAAACATCCACAAGGTGTAGGTCATGCAGGAGCGACTTAATAAGGGATAAGATCGATGAAAGGAGAGAAGATTTACCCATGGAAGAGTCCAGGTCTGGAGAAAGAGCTACGTTAAAGTCCCCTCCAACAATGTAACAGGGACCCCCAAAATCGGACAGCTTAGAGAGGACCTTTGCAAGAAATGGAGCTTGATCTTGGTTGGGAGCGTATACATTCGCCACTGTGAAAACAAAATCTTGGAACTTTAATTTGAGGAAGAGGTACCGACCCACTGGGTCTATTAGTGAGTCCAAGACCTCCGGGCCAAAGGTATGATGAAAAGCAATCGACACCCCTAGAGATCTAGCCAGCGGGTTAGTATTATTGAGTATAATAATGATTGCGGAGGACTGAGATACCATCGGAGTGGAAATAAGTTTCCTGAAGGAGCATTATCTGCGAGCCATCTTTGTGAAAATGATAGAGCATCTGGCCCCGCATCGCCGGAGTGTTGAAGCCCCTACAATTAATAGAGGAACATTTCATTTGGAGTCATAGTCATTGGCAGTGGAGCAAATAGGAAAAAGACGCATCACAAACAAGGCTGCGCAAAACCTCTCCCGAGCTCTGAGGAAAACCCACCTCTTCAGGGAAGCCTACCCCACCCTCACCTAACAGCCGCTGCCCTTCCCTCCTCCTACCACTCCATCCCCCACAGCCATTTCCTCCTGTACCTCTACCCCCTCCCTCCTAGATTGTAAGCTCGAAAGAGTAGGGCCCTCTTACCCCTCGTGTGCTGTTTGATGTTACTGTACTGTTTCATGTATTGTCCCCCCCTCTATTGTACAGCGCTGAGCAAACCCTTTGGCGCTATATAAACTCGATAAATAAATAAAATAAATAAATAAAAGAAAGAAGAAGAGAAAGGATAAAAAGAGGAGAAGGGAAAAGAAGAAAAAAAGGGGGGGAGGAGCAGAAAAAGAATGAAAAGCAGAAGAAAAAAACTAACAGACAGACAAGCTGTCTGAAAACACATACAGTGTGGTACAACACAGTACACTGAAGACCTAGGTGGGGAACGTCAAAGGCGCATGAATTCGATCCCGACCCAGGCCTCCCACAGGCAATTAGTAACTTCAGGGAGGGTCCCCCTCAGACAAGAGTGACCCCCCTTATAAAACATATTCAATGAACCCTCAAACAGGCATGAAAAAATAGACACCTTCCTCAATAGATAAACATATACACATAACCAGGTGCAGATGAGGTGAATAGAGGGAGGGCCCAAGGCCCCTGAGACCATGGCTGGAGGCACCCCAGTCCACCACAGCAAACGGCAACAGTATCACCCAAGAACAATCCTTGAGCCATGGCCCCAGGGCCCGGAAGGCAACAAGCACAAATATAAAAGTCACTGAACCAACAGGAGCAACCAAAAGAGGCAATCAACCCATAAAAAATAGGAAAAAGGGTGCAAACGTCTCAAATTACTTGGACAGTAGATCATCTTTCTGGGATCTTCTGGGAAGAGGACCTGGAATGCTTCTTTTGGACGGACCGCTGCCAGGGAGAGGGAAATGGGAGACCTGGTGTCGGGAGCTGAAAGGACCAGTCCGGGAGGGACACCTGAGGTAGCTCGAGCACACCTAGGAATGTGGGACAGTCTCCAAGAGTGCAGAATTGAGTGGATTTACCATGCTGTGAAGCTTGAAGTTGAAACAGAAATCGCCAATGATAGCGGATATGCCTTTCCTGCAACATCTGAGTGAGAGGACACAGAGCCCTGCGCATGGCCAGAGTCTGGCGGGAGAGGTCAGAAAGTAGCATCACCGGCACTTCATTGAATACAATGGTATCCTGCAAGCTGGCTGCACGCATGATGGCGTCTTTGATCTTGAAGTAGTGAACCCTGCACAAGGTGTCATGAACAAAAGATGGATCAGGATTCCTGGTGCCCAGCGTGTGATGTACTCGATACAGCTCTATATAGGTGTCTTTAGGTCGCTGTAAGAGTTGATCGAAGATAGTGGTAACCACCGCGGCTAAATCTTTAGATTCGATGGATTCTGGGTGCCCCTAATCCGCATCTTGTTAAGGCGGTTTCTGTTCTCAATGTCATCTTGTTGGTACATGAGATGTTGTATAGGGACCGTGTGGGAGTTAAGGGTCTCTTTGTGGGTTTGTAAGGCGTTAGTTACGCCATCAGCGGTACTTTCAATCCTTTCCAGACACGTACAAACGTCTTGTTTAAGAGCACAAATTTCCTGTTTGTACGCTCAATACGTTTCACACACTGCTCAAAATCCATCTTCATAGGGAGAGATTTGATGTAAGTGTGTAAGGATCGCATGTGGGACTGCAGATCCCAGCTATCCTCAGAACAAAGAGAAGCCGGAGAAGGGCTGCAGGACCCCTGTGTGTCCTGTGGTCTTAGTGTAGAAGAGAGGCTGCGGGACCCCTGTGTGTCCTGTGGTCTTAGTGTAGAAGAGGGGCTGCGGGACCCCTGTGTGTCCTGTGGTCTTAGTGTAGAAGAGGGGCTGCGGGACCCCTGTGTGTCCTGTGGTCTTAGTGTAGAAGAGGGGCTGCGGGACCCCTGTGTGTCCTGTGGTCTTAGTGTAGAAGAGGGGCTGCGGGACCCCTGTGTGTCCTGTGGTCTTAGTGTAGAAGAGGGGCTGCGGGACCCCTGTGTGTCCTGTGGTCTTAGTGTAGAAGAGGGGCTGCGGGACCCCTGTGTGTCCTGTGGTCTTAGTGTAGAAGAGGGGCTGCGGGACCCCTGTGTGTCCTGTGGTCTTAGTGTAGAAGAGGGGCTGCGGGACCCCTGTGTGTCCTGTGGTCTTAGTGTAGAAGAGGGGCTGCGGGGCCCCTGTGTGTCCTGTGGTCTTAGTGTAGAAGAGGGGCTGCGGGGCCCCTGTGTGTCCTGTGGTCTTAGTGTAGAAGAGGGGCTGCGGGGCCCCTGTGTGTCCTGTGGTCTTAGTGTAGAAGAGGGGCTGCGGGGCCCCTGTGTGTCCTGTGGTCTTAGTGTAGAAGAGGGGCTGCGGGGCCCCTGTGTGTCCTGTGGTCTTAGTGTAGAAGAGGGGCTGCGGGGCCCCTGTGTGTCCTGTGGTCTTAGTGTAGAAGAGGGGCTGCGGGGCCCCTGTGTGTCCTGTGGTCTTAGTGTAGAAGAGGGGCTGCGGGGCCCCTGTGTGTCCTGTGGTCTTAGTGTAGAAGAGGGGCTGCGGGACCCCTGTGTGTCCTGTGGTCTTAGTGTAGAAGAAGGGCTGCGGGACCCCTGTGTGTCCTGTGGTCTCAGTGGTGAAGAGGGGCTGTGGGACCCCTGTGTGTCCTGTAATCTCATAGCAGAAGAGGGGCTGTGGGACCCCTGTGTGTCTTGTAATCTCAGCAGAAGAGGGGCTGTGGGAACCCTGTGTGTCTTGCAATCTCTGCATAGGAGAGGGGCTGCAGGACTCCTGCAAGTCCTGTGGTATCAGTACAGGAGAAGGTGCTTTTGCAGGATCCCCAGGGAGAGAGAGATAGAGCCCCATGGGCTTACCTGCCCATCTTCCGGCAGCCCTGTGTATAAGAGGGATGAGGAGGGAAGAGCCATCAGCGCCATCTTTGAGGCTGGGGCACCCGAGGTCTCGGCCGTGGATTGGGCCAGGAACCAGCTTATTGGGCCGCCAGACCGGTCCCCGTTGCTCCCTGGGGGATCCAGTGTTGTTTCTTGCACATGGGGAGGGATGCGGAGAGCCTTGGAGGGAGATAGGAGCCTGTGAAGGAGGTCCAGGCCAAGAGCTGCGCAGAAATGCTGCATAGCTTGTCATGCGCCAAGCCACGCCTCCCGCTCTATATACTTTATGTTGTACATTAGATCCTCCTGACCTCTGCACTATATACTCTGTTGTACATTACATACTCCTGACCCCTGCACTATATACTCTATGTTGTACATTCCATACTCCTGACCCCTGCACTATATACTCTATGTTGTACATTATATACTCCTGACCCCTGCACTATATACTCTATGTTGTACATTACATACTCCTGACCCCTGCACTATATACTCTATGTTGTACATTACATCCTCCTGACCTCTGCACTATATACTCTGTGTTGTACATTCCATACTCCTGACCCCTGCACTATATACTCTATGTTGTACATTACATACTCCTGACCCCTGCACTATATACTCTATGTTGTACATTACATACTCCTGACCCCTGCACTATATATTCTGTTGTGCATTACATACTCCTGACCCCTGCACTATATATATTTTGTTGTACATTACATACTTCTGACCCCTGCACTATTTACTTTGTTGTACATTACATACTCCTGACCCCTGCACTTTATACTTTATGTTGCACATTACATCCTCTTGACCCCCCCTGCACTAGATACTCTGTTGTATATTACATCCTCCTGACCCCTGCACTATATACTCCATGTTGTACATTACATACTCCTGACCCCTGCACTATATACTCTGTTGTACATTCGATACTCCTGACCCCTGCACTATATACTCTTTGTTGTACGTTATATACTCCTGACCCCTGCACTATGAACTCTTTGTTGTACGTTGCATACTCCTGACCCCTGCACTATATATTTTATGTTGTACGTTGCATACTCCTGACCCCTGCACTATATAATCTGTTGTACATTACATACTCCTGACCTCTGCACTATATACTCTATATTGTACATTACATACTCCTGACCCCTGCACTATATACTCTATGTTGTACATTACATACTCCTGATCCCCACACTATATATATATTTTATATTGTACATTACATACTCCTGACCCTTGAACTATATACTGTCTGTTGTACATTACATAATCCTGGCCCCTGCACTATATACTCTTTTACATTACATACTCCTGACCCCTGCACTATATACTATATGTTGCACATTCCATACTCCTGACCCCTGCACTATATACTCTATGTTGCGCATTCCATACTCCTGACCCCTGCACTATATACTCTATGTTGTACATTACATACTCCTGACCCCTGCACTATATACTCTGTGTTGTACATTACATCCTCCTGACCCCTGCACTATATACTCTGTGTTGTACATTACATACTCCTGACCCCTGCACTATATACTCTATGTTGTACATTACATACTCCTGATCCCTGCACTATATACTCTATGTTGTACATTACATACTCCTGACCCCTGCACTATATACTCTGTTGTACAATCTATATTCCCCTGACTTCTGCTCTCCCCCTCCCCCCACTGCTATATATATACATAATATGGATTCTCTTTTGTTCCCCCCATTTCCTCCCAGCTGGACATTTTATATCGGATGATGTGATTGGAGCACAGACTTTTACATGGTGATAATAATGTGATAACATCCTCCAACTTTGGACCCTTAAACAGAAAGTGATAATGAGGGAGGTGTCAATACCCCAAAGATGGTGGTCTTTAGGATCAGTCCAGTCTTCATCTTGGTTGTACTCCCCCCATCCTCACTCTCTGACCTCTGGTGGGGCTCAGCCCCGCTGTTCTTCATGACTAAATCATGGAGTAAATAAGGAAGTGCAGTACTTCTTGTGTTGGGAAGATGGCGATGAGTGATAGAGGGGGTGGGGACCCTCGTCCTATAATCCCCTCATCACTGTCCCTCCTATAAAAGACAATTATGGTTGTTTCCTCACTCTCTGACTAAGGTCCATGAATAAAGAAATGACCTGGTAGGAGATCAGAGGAGCCATTTCCTAGTTCCCTTGATGGTGGAATTGTAAGCTCCTCAGAGACCAAGCTGCCTGATGTGGGCGGAGTCCTGGTTTGGGGGAACCAGTCAGCTCCTGTCTAGTAATCCTCTTTGTCTTTGTATTTTAGTCCATGGCCGGGAGATGAGGAAAACCTCCGAGGATTGTCTCACTTTGTCTCCAGACTGGAAAGTAGAAGATGAGGACATCACACAGTATAGTCCAGGAGAAAACCCGGCTCCCTCCAATGTCCATCCGGCACTACCCAGTGTAGATGGACCATCAGATTCCTCGTATCCTGAGGAACCTCAGACTGTGCGGGACCGGGCCGACCCTCCAACAGGGAAGAGATTCTCCTGTACTGTGTGCGGGAAAGGATTCCGTTATAAATCCAAACTCAATGCGCATAAAAGATCTCACACGGGGGAGAAGCCGTATTCCTGTCCTGAGTGCGGAAAATGTTTTTCACAGACGTCCACTCTTTACGCACATCAGAGATCTCACACAGGGAGGAAGCCATATTTTTGTCTTGAGTGCAGGAAATGTTTTTCGAAGAAGTCCACTCTGTACACACATCAGAGATCTCACACAGGAGAGAAGCCGTATTCATGTTCTGAGTGCGGAAAATGTTTTTCACAGACGTCAGCTCTTTACACACATCAGAGATCTCACACGGGGGAAAAGCCGTATTCCTGTCATGAGTGTGGGAAATGTTTTTCACAGATGTCCACTCTTTACAAACATCAGAGATCTCACACAGGGGAGAAGCCGTATTCCTGTTCTGAGTGCGGGAAATGTTTTTCACATAAGTCCAGTCTTCATCAACATCAGAGATCTCACACGGGGGTGAAGCCGTATTCCTGTCCTGAGTGCGGGAAATGTTTTTCACATAAGTCCAGTCTTCATCACCATCAGAGATTTCACACGGGAGACAAGCCGTATTCCTGTCCTGAGTGCGGGAAATGTTTTTCAGTGAAGTCCAATCTTTACACACATCAGAGATCTCATACAGGGGAAAAGCCATATTCCTGTCCTGAGTGCGGAAAATGTTTTTCATTGAAGTCCAATCTTTACACACATCAAAGATCTCACATGGGGGAGAAGCCGTATTCCTGTTTTGAGTGTGGAAAATGCTTTTCAGAGAAGTCCTATCTTCATAAACATCAGAGATCTCACACAGGGGAGAAGCCGTATTCTTGTCCTGAGTGCGGGAAATGTTTTCCACAGAAGTCTCATCTTCACACACATCAGAGATCTCACACAGGGGAGAAGCCATATTCCTGTCCTGAGTGTGGGAAATGTTTTTCAGTGAAGTCCAGTCTTTACACACATCAGAGATCTCACACAGGGGAGAAGCCATATTCCTGTCCTGAGTGTGGGAAATGTTTTTCATGGAAGTGCAATATTTCCAGACATCAGAGATCTCACACGGGTGAGAAGCCACGTTCCTGTCCTGAGTGAGGGAAATGTTCCTCACTGAAGTCCTGTCTTCCTGTACATCAGGGGTCCCACACAACCCTGGAGGTGTATTAGTGCCTTGAGTGCGGGAAATGTCTTCTAGATGAATTTTGCTGGACATCCCAGCTCTCATATGAGGAAGAAGCACACCCTGATGTACACACACCTGGGAAGGAATGGCACAAACAATTGGCACTTCCTACGTTGTTCCCAAGTCTATGAAGATGAATGCTGATTAATATCACATAAAAGTCCCAATAAAATTCAGTGAATAAAACCGATGTCTGTCTGCTAGAGTCCATCCGGGGGGGACAAGCTTGTCCTTGGAGCAGAATCTGTCTGCCGTGTAAAGAAGACAAGTGGGGCAGGAAAAAGCCCCTTTAAGTGTAGCCCCCCAATACATTTCTTGGTATACAAGGCAGGCCCCTCCCATAAAGCCAGAGTAAGCAGGCTCATCAGTAACACATCACCGGGAAGAACTCCAGAGTGATCGGTGTGTGCCGCTGTCTATGGGGGAGGATGGTGGCCAGCGGACATCCCACAGCTGGAAATCAGGGCTGGAACGCACTGTGGACCGCAGTGCTAGCGTGATGACGTCACCTGGGACGAAAACATCATGTTCTTTAGCATGTGCAATGTCTAACAGTCGTGTTCTCCTTTGTCAAGGAGCTTTGAGATCTTCCCGGTGATGTGTTACTGATGAGCCTGCTTATTCTGACTTTATGGGAGGGGCCTGCCTTGTATACCAAGAAATATATTAGTCGGGCTACATTTAGAGGGGCTTTTTTCTGACCCTCTGATATACACCTCAGATATACTCCATGGATGATCTTCACCATGGAAGAAACAGTTCAGCAGCTGGTCCTGATCACCACTTTACAGCTTTACCAGTGTGTTGTGATCACCATACCAGCGTGTCCTGATCACTGCCATACCAGCGTGTCCTGATCACTGCCATACCAGCCGGTCCTGATCACCATACCAGCGGGTCCTGATCACTGCCATACCAGCGTGTCCTGATCACTGTCATACAAGCAGGTCCTGATCACTGCCATACCAGCGTGTCCTGATCACTGCCATACCAGTGGGTCCTGATCACTGCCATACCAGCGTGTCCTGATCACTGCCATACCAGCGTGTCCTGATCACTGCCATACCAGTGGGTCCTGATCACCATACCAGCGGGTCCTGATCACTGCCATACCAGTGGGGCCTGATCACTGCCATACCAGCGTGTCCTGATCACTGCCATACCAGTGGGTCCTGATCACCATACCAGCGGGTCCTGATCACTGCCATACCAGTGGGGCCTGATCACTGTCATACCAGTGGGTCCTGATCACTGCCATTCCAGTGGGTCCCGATTGCTGCCATACCAGTGGGTCCTGATCACCGCCATACCAGTGGGTCCTGATCACCACCATACCAGTGGATCCTGATCACCATACCAGCAGGTCCTGATCACTGCCATACCAGCGGGTCTTGATCACTGCCATACAAGCGGGGCCTGATCACTGTCATACCAGTGGGTCCTGATCACTATACCAGTGGGTCCTGATCACCATACCAGCGGGTTCTGATCACTGCCATACCAGTGGGCCCTGATCACTGCCATACCAGCGGGTCTTGATCACTACCATACCAGCGGGTCCTGATCACCATACCAGCAGGTCCTGATCACTGCCATACCAGCGGGTCCTGATCACCATACCAGTGGGTCCTGATCACTGCCATACCAGTGGGTCCTGATCACCATAGCAGTGGGTCTTGATCACTGCCATACAAGTGGGTCCTGATCACTGTCATACCAGCGGGCCCTTATCCCCATCATCATCTGTGAGGTGAGAGAGCCATTACAGCTGTGAGTAGATTTCAGCCTTGGCACATAGTTCACACACACTCACAAAACATTGCCAGCCAGCTCACAGTATCTGTGATCTTTGCCCAACAGTGTCTAGTGTGAACCAACCACAGCCAGCCATCAGTCCCTCACTGCAGTGATGTCAGACTGCTGTACACCAGCACCAGTGTCCTGATTACTACCACACCATCATCCTGATCACTGCCATACCAATGGGTCCTGATCACTGCCATACCAGTGGGTCCTGATCACCACTATACCACTGGTCCTGATCACCGCCGTACCGGTGGGTCCTGATCACCATCATACCACTGGTCCTGATTACCACCATACCAGTGGGTCCAGATCACCACCATAGCACTGGTCCTGATCACTGCCATACCAGTGGGTCCTGATCACCACCATAGCACTGGTCCTGATCACCACCGTACTGGTGGGTCCAGATCACCATCATACCACTGGTCCTGATTACCGCCATACCACTGGTCCTGATCACCGCCATACCAGTGGGTCCTGATCACCACCATACCAGTGGGCCCTGATCACCATACCAGTGGGTCTTGATCACCACCATACCAGGGGCAACAATATGTCCAAAAAATTGTTCCCAAGCGATGCAAGCTGCAAGCACCAGCCGTCTCTTGGCAGGAGAAGATGATCAAATATACACTTAATGTCCCATGTACCAACAAGATGGTGCAGAAAACAGTGGTCCATACTGCATTTCAACTCATACAAACACCAGTTTAACCTCTTCATGCCGGTGCCTCCCGGCCCTTTTTTTTTTTTGTATTAACAATTTTTATTGGTTTTCATGCGATTACAAACAGTATGATTTAAAGAAGATAAGGAAAGAAAATAAGCATAACAGAAAGGTACATCGATGGCAAAACTACATATGGTCAGGACCAGTGGTATCACATAACAGTGCGGAAGTAATCAGGGTCTTACATTTTGGGCCGGCATAGAGGAAATGAAGGTATCCCACGGAAGCCAAATCATCTCAAACACAGCAAACGAACAACTATGTGATGCAGTCAAATACTCCATCTGTCTTACATCAGCAATAAGTTTGTACAAAATCGGCAATGAAGGGGGAATAGAAGATGACCAACACAAAGGAATGCTTCTCCTGGCCGCGGTCAGAACATGTACAGCAAGTTTTCTGGCCAGTTTAGGTAAACCTGGGAATGGCAAGCCCAGCAAAAAATGCAGTGGGTCAAATGGGAGAGAGATATGCAACAACGATTGCAACAAGGAGCGAACCTCTTCCCAAAAAGGAACAATGGAGCTGCATGTCCAAAAGATATGATAGAGAGAACCGGGATCTCTACTACAGCGCCAGCAGGCAGGAGAAGCATTCGGATTATAAGCATGAAGAACTTCAGGAGTTTTGTACCATAACATCATGATCTTGTATATATTTTCCTTAAAAACCACACAGACAGAAGATCTAGATGCATTTTCCCAAATTTTCTTCCACGTTAACATATCAATATCACGTTGTACAAATTGAGACCACCTACGCATGTAAAGGTGGGCATCATTGGATAAAGGGGGGGGGCATTCATAAGGAGTTTATAAGTATTAGAGATAATACCCCTTTGGTGGGGACCCTGCATACATAAACGTTCGAAAGGAGTAGGCTTCCCCAGGATCAATGAGGGTGATAGGGTAGAAAAAAATGGCGTATTTGAAAATATATATATAGGTGATGAGAAGGTAGAGAAGCTTTTTTCTGAAGATCCGGGAATGAGTGTAACTTACGAGTCACTGGGTGTACCAAGTGACGCAATTGAAAAAGGTTAGCTACTACCCAGAGAGACATCCGGGATATGGCCATATTGTCTGGAAGAGTAGGGTTATAGAGGATATTTGTCAGTGGGGAGCATTCAGAGGCCAGTGTAAATTTAGCCTTACATTTCTGCCAAACAGTGAAAAGTGCATGGGACCAAGGAATAGGTGGCGGAAGGAAGAGACATCCACTGCTGAGGTCGACCAAAGGAGGGAACATGGATGAGCTGGGGACAGTTGAAATGATTCAATCTCAGTCCATGTGTTAGGAGGATAGTGGGTGGACCATGACATGAGAAAACGAAGGTGAGTTGCATAGTAGTATGTTATTATATCTGGCGCCCCCAATCCCCCCCTAGAGCGCGTGGAGAGCAGAACAGAACGTGCAATCCTGTGCCGCTTGTTGTGCCAAATAAAATGTAGGAAAGATTTCTGAAGGAAGTGAAGTTTGGACATAGGAACGGGTACGGGGAGGGTTGCAAACAGGTATAAAAGTTTGGGTAACACGGTCATTTTTAAGACGTTAATGCGTCCAAAGAAAAAGATGGGCAAGGCATCACAATGTTTCAGAGAGCGAGAAATTGCTATAAATAGTGGGGGGAAATTAGCCTCGGATATGGATTGGTAAGAGGAAGTAAGATTAGTACCTAAATATTTTAAAGAGTGGATGCACCACCGGTAGGGAAAGGCTTCCTGAAGCGAGGATAGAACGGCAGGTGGGACATGTATTGGGAGTGCCTCAGTTTTGGACGTGTTGACTTTGTAGCCTGATAAAGCCCCAAATTGTTTCAGAGTCTTATGCAAAATCGGTAAGGTGGTGTGGGGGCTCGTAAGTGTGAGGAGAATGTCATCTGCAAATAACGATAACTTGTACTCATGGGAATAGGATTGTATCCCGCGAATATCCGGATTCCTCCTGATGGCGATAGCTAATGGTTTCAGACAATGAACAGCAAAGAAGAGAGCGGGCAACCCTGACGTGTGCCGTTTGACATCTGAAAGGGGAGAGAAAGAAAAGAAGCTAATCTGACCTGTGAGAAGGAGGATGAATAAAGGGCCTTCAAGGCTGCTACAAATGGATCCCTAAAACCAAATCTTTCCAAGATCATGAACATGTAAGGCCAACTTAAACGGTCGAAGGCTTTTTGAGCATCCAAGCTCAATAACGCAGCAGGGGTAGAGAATCGGTTAACCAAGTCAACCAGACAATAGATCTCCTGGTGTTATCTGCAGCGTGTCTGGCAGGTACAAAGCCCACTTGGTCCCTATGTATGAGTTTGGAAATAATTCCGGACAGTCGGTTGGCCCAAATTTTAGTGAAAATCTTGTAATCGGAATTAAGTAGGGCAATGGGGCGGTAGTTGTCTACAATAGAGTGATCCTTATCGGGTTTAGGGATAACCGAGATATATGAATGGGAAAATTCACTCCGGGGTGTGATCCCCTTAAAAAGATCTCGATAAAAAGAGAGGAGGTGAGGGGCCAGAATACCAATAAAAGATTTATAGTAGGAGTAGGGCAATCTGTCCGGTCCCGGGGCTTTACGCGAGGGGAGATGTTTAATTGTGTCCAGTAATTCCTCTAGCGTAATGTCAGCATTAAGGGTGGCAATGTCTGAAGGTGATAATCTCGGAAGTGACAAAGGGTCAAAAAAATTATCAAACGATGACTGTGTGAGGGGCGGGTGAAGGTCTGAGGTCAAACAGTTATACAGTTTCCCATAGAATGAGCCAAAAAGGGTTGCCATATCCCGAGGGTCATAGGTAGGGCTTCCATTTGGCTGTATTAGTAGGTCAGGCATCGTAGAAGGGGACTGAGCTTTGAGTCGATTGACTAACATACGATGGGGTTTGTTGGAAAATTCATAAAATTTCTGCTTAACCCAGAGGAGGGATTGTGCAGTCTTACTGGAGTCGAGAACTTTAATTCGGTCACATAGAAATGTTACCCTCTGGAGCCCAGAAATGGACGGCTTGGCCAGTAACCGTCATTCCGCCAAAGATAGCTGATGTATAAGAGAGGCCCTAGCACTCGCCAAGGACTTTTTTAAACGAGAACCCATAGAAATACAGAGTCCTCAAAAGACCGCCTTATGGGCCTCCCACAGTGTTGAGGAAGAGGCCACGGAGCCAACATTGTGTGTAAAGTAGGTATCAAGTCCCTGTGACAGTTCATCTCTGAGATGGTCTGTGGAAAGAACGGTCTCATTAAGGCGCCAATGACATGGTTTGGGTGTAACAGGAGGAAAAAAAAGGTTTAAAGTCAAAGAGGCATGGTCAGACCAAGTGATAGGATTGATTTCAGAAGAAACCAGAAGTGGAAGCAGTGGGGCAGAGATGAAAAAATGATCTAGACGGGAGTAACTACGGTGAGGGGTGGAGTAGAAAGTGAATTGTTTATGAAGGGAGTGTTTAATCTGCCAAGCGTCAAAGAGACGATGCTCCCTTATCAATCTACGAAAAGATTTTGAAGAAGAGCACTGCAGCCTCGAGGGGGTGGACTCAAAAAGAACCTACCTGTCTTTATGGGGGGGGGGGAAATCAAATTAAAATCACCCCCAACAATCACCTGCGAAGTGGAAATGGAATCTAGGTCAGCGAGCATTTGGGAAAGGAATTGCAATTGACCCGTATTTGGGGCGTATAAATTCAACAAAACAAGGGGAGTGTCACCAAGCATACATTCCAAAATAATAAAGCGACCCTGTTGGTCAACCTTGGAGGAAACAACCCGAAGGGAGCAGTGTGACCCAATCAAAATTGCCACCCTGGCCTTCTCGGAAGGATCAAAGGCCGAATAGGCTTGGGAAAAAAATCTCGAGGCAAAACGAAAGGAGCCAGTTGATTTGAAATGGGTCTCTTGGACAAAAATAATGTCTGCTCCTGAGGATCGAAATTCCTTCAAAGCCATCCACCGTTTTTGAATGGAGTTGAGGCCCTTGACATTATATGACAGAAACCTCAAAGCCATTATGAAATAACAACGACTGAACTACATGTATTAGCATGAAAAATGAATGAAATACCATCGATGTAGTATAATAGAAAACAAAAAACATAAAACAATCAAATAACACAAAAGAAAAGAATATACAGTGAAAAACAGGTATCCGCAAGGATATAAACTTGGGAACGTTAACTAAGCATTAAGGGTGGCAATGGCTAGACAAGATCGGGGGCAGCACGACATCCGACACATCCGGGAGATCGTCAAACCCGGCCAGGGGAAACAGAAGCAAAAAATGCACCCAACAAGGGTTTGGCTGGCCAAAACGACAAAAACCGGTATAGAAACCATGTATGAAACAGGAGAGAAAGAACAGCACCAGGATCACCACAGAAGTTCACCCCTGAGAATCATCAGGCAGGTGGATCGCTTGATTGAGAAGAACGTGGATGTTGCAGGGTGCGTGAGAGTCTCTTCCGACCTCCGCGGACCGGTGTCCAGATCTTGCTGGGGGTAGCGGAAGGACGGAATGGTGTAGGCGGCAAGGAGGACACATCATCCGACAAAGGTGGAAGTCCCAACTGTTTTAGGAAAGAGTCCGCCTCATGAAGATCCCGGAGAACAACTTGAGTATTGTCCCTAGAAACGACCAGCTTGAAGGGAAACCCCCAACGATACAGGACACGATGTTGCTGAAGGTGTGTGGTGATCGGCTTCAGAGCACACCGTTTGGCAAGAGTAATCAGAGAGAGATCGCAGAAGAGTTGGATTCTGTCACCTTTAAATTCCAAAGAGGATTTATGGTGAACCGCTGATAGTAAGGCTTCTTTGCTTTGAAAGTAGTGGAAGCAGACTATAACGTTGCATGGCCTGGTGCCCTCAACAGGTTTAGGGCCCAGAGAGCGGTGAGCCCTGTCCATTCGCCAGTCTGCCTCTGGAACCATGGGAGCAGTTGCGATGAAGAAGGACAGTAGGTGGCGGTGTAGTTGTGCATCAGCAATAGATTCGGACATACCGCGAATACGGATATTTTGGCGCCGTTCCCTGTTTTCTAGGTCCTCTTGTTGGAGCTGCATTTGGGACATGGAGTGTTTCAGATATGCGTTATCTTCCTCCAAGACATGAACGTATTGCACCAAATCATCAAACTTGTTTTCCAGTTTATCCGTACGGTCTCCAATCTGGGCTATTTCCCCTCTGAGATCTATAGCCAGTTTACCAACTTCAGCGGCTATGGAGGCGGTGATATTATGTAAAAACACTTGCAACTTATCATCCAACGCAGAAATTGTAAGCGCAGATGCCGATGTAGCCTGCTGAGGGTTTTGGCTAGGGGCAGGAAGATAACCTGGTGTAGGGTGGTCCATAACCCCTCCTGCTGTGGCTTGGGAATTAGAATCCTCCATTTGTGGATGGATCAGAGCAGAGGTTGTCAGCTGCTCTGTTAGAGTGCAGGGTGCAGTACCCTCCGCGGCCGCTAGGGGTCCAGGATCGTTCCTCGGACTCCTGTCACTACTAGTGGCTGGGGATTGCGGCCTAGTCAGGAACCGCCGGAGCGGCGAGGGTCACGGGTCCAGTGGCTATGGGGAGGGGGGCTTCCAGCACCCTATCTTCCCCATGGAAGCCTCTCTTGTATGCTGGGCCGGGTGCTTATACTATGTGACTCACCCGAAGCAGAAAATATGCCGTGGAGCGGAGCGGGTGAGTCACTACTGGCCGGGGATGAGCGGAGCTCAGCAATACGCGTCCAACATCATCCCTGGTCCGCCTCCCGGCCCTTTAAGAAGTTTCAGGAGCCAGGAGGTGGGGTGGGGTTTTAGGGTCATGTGACCGCAATGATTAGCTGTCACATGATCAGAAAAGGTCCCGATCACAAGGGGAGAGTGGGACCTTTCCATGAGACACCAACATATGTGCTGGGAGCACGCAGGGCGCGCACTCTCAGCACAAATGTCCTTTTTTTCACACAAATAGAGCTTTCTTTTGGTGGTATTTGATCACCTGTGCGCTTTTTATTTTTGGCGCTATAACCAGAAAACGTTTTGAAGAAAAAAAATGTTTCTCATTTCGGTCATAAAAAATATCCAAAAAAACTAAAATTTTGTCATAAATTTAGGCCAAAATGTATTCTGCTACATGTTTTTGGTTAAAAAAATCCCAATAAGTGTATATAGATTGCTTTGTGATAGTTATAGCGTCTACAAACTATGGTATAGATAATGGAATTTACACAGCTTTTACTTTCTGACTGCCCATCACATTTCGAGGTGCTACAATACCAGGATAGTACAAACACCCCCAAATGACTCCTTTTCAGAAAGTAGACACCCTAAGCTATCTGCTGAGAGGCATATTGAGTCCATGGAAGATTTATTTTTTTCCACAAGTTTCTGGAAAATGACAAAAACCTTTGTTGTCATTTAAATGATTTATTTCTCGCACAAACCATGGGTATATGTGGAATTACACCCCAAAATACATTCAGATACTTCTACGGAGTATGGGGGTACCATGTGTGTGAGACGTTTTGGGAGCCTAGCCACATACAGGAGCCTGAAATCCAATGACTGCTTTGAAAGCCTGAAGGTGCGTAACTTCCTCATTTCACTTCCTCACTACCTATCACAGTTTTGGAGGCCCTGACATGCCAGGATAGCACCAAACCCCCCCCACCAAATGACCCCTTTTTGGAAAGTAGACACCCCAAGGAATTTAAAAAGAGGCATGGTGAGTATTTTTCAGATCTCATTTTTTCTCACAAGATTTTGAAATATAAAAAAAATAGAAAAAATATGTTTTTGTTTTTTTCTTCATTTTCCAAACACTTGTGGCAACAAATGAGATCTGCAAAATACTTACTATGCTTCTTATCAAATTGCTTGGGGCGTCTACTTTCCAAAAGGGGTCATTTGGGGGGGGTTAGGTTCTATACTGGCATTTCATGGCCTCCAAAACTGTGATAGGTAGTCAGGAAGTGTAATGAGGATATAAAGCCCTTTAAAAGCCTGAAGGTGCTTACTGGATTTTGAGGTCCTGTACTTGGCTGGACTGCCAAAACGTGTCTCACATGTGGTACCCCCATACTCGGGAGAAGTAGCAGAATGTATTTTGGGGAGCAATTCCACATATAACCATGGCATGTGTGAGCAGTAAATCATTTAAGTGACAATTTTGTGTAAAAAAAATATATATATTTATTTTTGTCATTTTCCAAAAACTTGTGGTAAAAAAATAAATTCTTCTATTGATTCAACATTCCTCTCGGAAAATAGTTTGGGGTGACTACTTTCCAAAAAGGGGTCATTTTGGTGGGTGGGGGCATTTTATGCCCAGCATTAGAAGTTTATGCCACACATCACTCACTCTTCTAACCACCTGAAGACCAAGCCTTTTTGTTCACATGAAAAAAATCTGTATTTTTTGCTAGGAAATTCATTTAAACCCCCAAACATTATATATTTTTTTAAAGCAAACACCCTAGTGAATAAAATGGTGAGTACTACACTTTTTTATGGCACATAGTACTCACGCAGCGATTTTCCAAATGCAATTTTTTTTAAAAAAATACACTTTTTTTACTTTTAATGCACAAAAACACAATATATTGGCCAATTGTTTGGTAAAATATAAAAGATAATGGTATACCAAGTAAATAGATACCAAACATGACATGCTTTAAAACTGCGCATGCCCCGTGCAATGGCGACAAACTGCAAACATTTTTAATATCCATAGGCAGCGCTTTAAAAGCCTTTAAAAGCCACCATTTTAGATTTACAGAGGAGGTCTAGTGTTAGAATTACTGCCCTTCATCTGACATTCACAGCAATACCTCACATGCATTTTTTTTTTAGCACTTTTAATGCTATAACAGGGAATGCAAATATCCCCTATAACCTCATTGGGCATTGTCATATATTCTTTTTTGAGAAATCTGGGGTCTATCAGACTCTGGATATCTCCTCTGCCCTTACATTATGTAATCTCACCAACATCGGTGATCAGATGCTTTCCCAATTTACAAATGGCGCTGTTTATATCCTGCGAAACTGAAGTTATGAAATGCTCGTAGCTTCCGAATTCTTAGACTATAGAGATGATTGGCACCATTCTGGTCTCCAATCAGCTCTATGGTCAGCTGGCAGAAACACCGGCTGCATTCTCAGGTTCCCCTGATGGCACGGGACTGCCCGGGAAGGCCGTGGAAGGCAGCGGGGGAGAGGGGACATCATCTCCCGCTGCTTGTAAAAGCAATCTTGCAGCAAATTAGCCACTAGGATTGCTTTTACATGAAAGCCGGTCACCGGCTGAAAAAAATGACACCAGGATGATGCCTGCAGCTGTAGGCATCATCCTGGTATAACCATTCAAATCCAGTGATGTACCGGTACATCGCTGGTCCTTGTTGGGTATATATACTATGTTCTTTTGTTTGTATGCAGCCTGTGGAATGAATGAAAAAAAGAGAAGAAATCTCTGCCAGAAAAAGTGTGTGGTATGCCCAGCATTAGAATATACCACCCTGCATCCACCCACTTCTAATGGTGGGCACACATTAGGTCACACGGTGCCACAAGTGCCAGTTCCAAGATTGTACAAATGTCTAAATAGTGGCACGCTTGAATAAAAATTGTCCACGTATAAGTGGTACCCCATATGGAGAAATGATGACACCAAGTCCCAAACTATCTTGCCACTGCTCCCCATGTAGTCTGGGCATCCAGGGGGCTCCATGTGACTATCTTTTCCCTCGTAAATCCGAAACTTATAAGTATAGCCTGTTGTCCTCTCACAGGTCTTCTACATCTTGACCCCATATCTGGCACACTTGCTGGGGAGAAATTGTTTGAATGCAAGGCAGCCAGAAAAATTAATCAGGGACTCATCAACGCAGATGTTTTGCTGGGGAGTATAGACATCTGCAAATTTTAGGTTAAGGTGATTTGCGAGGGGCTGAATCTTGTGGAGCCGGTCAAATTCAGGGTCACCTCGAGGATGACAGAGTGTATTGTCACTGAAATGCATAAAACACATTATACTCTCATATCTATGCCTGGCCATGGCAGCAGAGAACACGGCATATGATGAATCGGGTCTGCGGACCAATACAACCGCAATTCATTTCTTTTAGTAATGCCCATGTTAGGGGTTAGGCCCAAAAAAATGTAAATTCGGAAACCATAATGAGTTTCCATGTGAATGGTCTGGCAAGGTTTGAATTTGGGTTGGCGGCGATAAATTGTTGTGCATATAAATTGCTTTGATGCACAATCAACGCATACAGATATTCCATGAATAACAGCTCCAAAAATCAAGGAGGTATGTGAAAGACCAGGATGTACTAGACCGCTGGTACCTGCCAGTTCACCAAAAGGTAGCGTGGAACTAGTACTGGCACTCTGCTGCATATGAGAGTCATCAAAATTTACCGGCAAGTGCTAACAGAGATCAGGCCTGATTCTGTAAAGACTGCGGTTTGGTGTGCAATGTATCAAGTGACAGTTACCTACTGACACTGCACTTGCTGGGGGAGAAGGGGGGTAAGCGCGGGGGCTAAACACAGGTGCTGGCAGGTGCCGGGGCTGATCCCACTAATGTTGCATTTTTGGGGACACTATACTACTGTGAACGCTGGTATAGTGCTGACCTGATCAAAGATATTGACCCGTTCAGACACTATACTAGCAATGGAGGTTTATTGTGCATGAGCGTGCTCCTGGCAATCAAGGGGTTAAATGTGATGACTGGTGTACTGACGGGCAATCTGACACTATCTGGGAGGGGCGTGAAAACCACGGGAGCGTGAATCACATATATATATATATATATATATATATATATATATATATATATATATATATACACACACACACACACATACATACACACGTGATTTTGCACACCCATGCCGCCCTGTAGCAGTATTTCTGCTATAGGGCGGTCAGGAAGCGGTTACAGAAGCGGTTTGTGTTACGTCACTGCGTTACTTTAACTGACAAATGCGTGAACACTGCACCCAAATTAAATTTACGTCTTTTTTTCCAATAAATTGAGCTTTCTATCGGTGGTATTTGATCGCCTGTGCGGTTTTTATTTTTCACGCTATAAAAAAAACTGACAATTTTGAGAAAAAAATAATATTTTGGACTTTTTGCTCTAAAACATGTCCAGTAAAAAAATGTAAAAATCAAATTTGGTCATAAATTTTGGCCAAAATGTATTCTGCAACATGTCTTTGCTAAAAAAAATCCCAATACGCGTAAATTAATTGGTTTACGTGAAAGTTATAGCGTTTACAAATGGCTGGAAAGATAATGGGATTTTTTTTATACTAATAATGGTGGTGATCAGCAACTTATGGCGGTGATCAGTGATTTATGACAGTGATCAGCAACTTATGTAGGGACTGCGGCTGACATTTTGTTTTGACAGGGGGGGGACTGACTTGGGGTCACTGACATCCCCAGTGACACCAATACAGTGATCAGTGCAAAAAAAAACTGAAACTGTACTAATGGCACTGGAGAGGAAGGGGTTAACTTTTTTTAGGCAGTCACGTGCATCAGGCGCGCCCCTTACCTGTTTTGCAATATCACATTTTAATGCGTGATTTTTCCCAGCAGTGCCACCTTGTGGATGTTTTTTTACAGTGGCTGGACGGCAACCAGTGAAGCTGTTGACTCTCAGTGAACGGATTTCTTTGACTTCGGAGGCATAAGGCAACTCAGACAGACTATTGTTGGAACATGGAGGAGCAGATTGTTCAGAAACTGTATTTTCATTTTCTAATTCCAAAGTTTTTCTTTGTAAATCTAATTTATATTGAACACAATCTCTTCAAATGACCAAATCGTTTACAATAGAAACAAATGGTATTTCCAGTCGGCTCTGAAACTCTCATTCTGCCTGTGACGTGTTCCTCCATTGGGTGTGGCCAAGCACATGGTCTCTCTCTGGTCTCCATTTTGAATAGCTACATGTGACGGACAGCAGAAATATTCTTTTATTCTTTTATTCTTGAGTTGTCTGGAGTTCCTGTGCCCATGGGGGGGGGGGAGGGATGGATCTCAGCAGGG
Organism: Staurois parvus; assembly: GCF_062004578.1. Classification (NCBI taxonomy): domain Eukaryota; kingdom Metazoa; phylum Chordata; class Amphibia; order Anura; family Ranidae; genus Staurois; species Staurois parvus. The sequence continues at coordinate 1,730,352 of NW_028318807.1, forward strand.
AACAAAGACAACATGGTCCTGTGTGGCTGTGAAGACCAGTCCAGACCAGTTCTTAGCAGGAAGTTGGGGGGTTAGGAAAATTTGAAAGGGCCATGCGGTCTCTGGATGAATGGGAGAGCTTGAGAGAGGAAGTTAATCACTCCTAGCTGAGCCTAGCTATGAGATGCAAGGAACTGTGGTCTGTTTTGTGCATGGCTGGGACCTGTAGTCCTATAATGCCTGTGCGGTTTTGAAGCTCCAGCCAAGACACAGAGCCCTCCGAAGACCTGTTGGTCCCCTGCACATCGCCCAGAATAGCTGTTGGGAAGTCTGAGCTGAGGGCAGACCCCACAGCCCAGCCCCCGCTGAGTGCTCTGCTGATCCCTGGGTGCTAGAGGATACTCCTGCCTACTATCTGCTGTGTGCCAGAGGGTACTCCTGCCTGCTGTTCACTGTGTGCCAGAGGGTACTCCTGCCTGCTGTTCACTGGGTGCCAGAGGGTACTCCTGCCTGCTATCTGCTGTGTGCCAGAGGGTACTCCTGCCTGCTGTTCACTGGGTGCCAGAGGGTACTCCTGCCTGCTATCTGCTGGGTGCCAGAGAGTACTCCTGCCTGCTGTTCGCTGGGTGCCAGAGGGTACTCCTGCCTGCTGTTCGCTGGGTGCCAGAGGGTACTCCTGCCTGCTGTTTGCTGGGTGCCAGAGGGTACTCCTGCCTGCTGTTCGCTGGGTGCCAGAGGGTACTCCTGCCTGCTGTTCACTGTGTACCAGAGGGTACTCCTGCCTGCTGTTCGCTGGGTGCCAGAGGGTACTCCGGCCTTCGCTTGTTACACTACACTTTCCATCTTCTGATTGTTTCGTTTAATTTGTCTGCTAACTGTATCTATAACTGGATGCTTGAGCTAAATAATTTTTTCCGGCAGCAATAATAAGAGATGCTGGATATAGATACCTACATTTTCTAACAAAAGCTTTTATCACAGCAGAAGTCTTACTGTCCAAATTAAATATCATTTTGTATACTTTGGAAAATCTATTTTTAACCTCCTTGGCAGTATTCCCGAGTGTAGCTCGGGGTAAGGCTTCAGTACCACAAACGGTAACCCCCCTGAGCTAAACTTGGGCTTACCATGTGGCGCTGCTCCGCGATCCCTCGATCACTTACCTTGTCCTGCGCTCCCGCCATGTCCCTCCTGCAGCGTCCCCGGCAATGTCCTCCGACCGATGCCGGCATCTGTCTTCCGGGTTCCGTCCCCTGCGAGCATCGGGACGTACGGGGGATGGAACGGCAGGAAATTTGAAAATGACAAAAAGTGACATTCCTGTTCCAAACCATTTCACATACATTTTGTCCCGAGTGCTTTGTCCGGCGCCCTGCCTGCATTTTTACTGTTCTTTCTGCCTGGAAACTGAGAAACATCCATGGCGTCCAAAAAGCGTCCCTTTAGGTCAGACGCGGTTTTAGACCGGCTAGAGAACAGCGATAGTAAATTAGAACCACTTGCAGAATTGAGTGATAATGATTTGTGGGGGAAATTCATCATCAGACACTGAAAACGATTCTGCGACTGAGCTCAGCGAAGTGCGAACTTGGCGCTATATTTCACATTTCAGTGTTTTTGGTTTGATTATATTATTGAATTGAATTTATTATTATATTATTTTTTATGATTATTTATTAAATTATAATTTATGATTTTGTGTTTCAAGTTTTATCCTCCCCGGGATGTTTACTAGACTCTTGTTCGGACAGATTTCAGTGAGTTATTCCTAAAAATGACAGGCCTACAATAAAAAAACTACATATTTCCATACAAAAAAATGTACCACTTTAAGCACAGAAATACTGACATAATCAGACCGCTCGGGAGGTTAAAAGCAAAAGAATCATCATTGATTGTAGCTCTTAAGGAGTCTAAGATTTCCAGGGAAGGAGTTTCCTCTCCAGTTGTACATAGCAATAACTGACGCAATCGGTCTGATGCATTGCTATGAATTTCCACATCATCCTCGTTAATATATGGGGTCTTGGTTAATCGATGTGCCATAAAGCTGGGGGGTCATAATCTGAAAATGTATTTGCTCCTCATTCAGGCAAAAGTTATTGCACAAAATTTTAAAAACCTCTGTAATATGAAAAGCATCCGCTTCCATGTCATAGGCTGGCATATCCTTTAAAATCTTCATGAGCTGATCAAGGATTTTAAGATTAAGTTCTGCAGATTTATCCATTAATTTTCTCTTAAGCATTGCTTCATGATCCTGCAGATCATCTTCTATAAACTGGATGTCTGCTATTAAAGATTTGCTCAGTGAAAGTCTGGCAATTAGCACATACACTGATCTTGCTCTGACTCCTTCATTACACAAGCAGCAATCCTAGGAACCTCAAAAATCATGGCGTTAAAAACATTAACTAACTTCATTACATTTCTAACTTGTTTGCTCAGTTTCTTAAAGGAAAACTTAGATTTTTCTATCTTAATATTAGCCTGTAAGCACACATTATACATGTACCGACAAAGTTTGTCATCTTTAACAAATTTAGACAGATTTTTGAATTCTAATTTACTCTCTCTAGATAATTCATCGATAAAATCCATTACTTACCAGTTAAGAAGGTCTTTCTTCATGTAACGCGCCTTTTCTCTCTTGGTGGGAAATTACATCACCAAGGAACAGCGTTTTCTAGCATTTGCATGAAATTCTCACCAATTCCTATTCTAGGCGGTTTCAATTATGCCGAAGGGTCATCTGCTGAAGGCTTTTATTTCTCCTGAAAGCTCGACTTCATATTTTGCTGACCTTGCAACAATCTTCTCTCTCATCAAGGTGAAGGAGAAAAAAGTCAAAAATGATCGATATTCGGAAAAAATCAAACTGGCTTGACTCGCCACTGTAAAATACCAGATTGTCTCAATATTTTGTTAACTTGTATTGATGATTCAATTCACTAGATACCCCAGGACAGTCCATGCGCCATCTTTCTGAAGCCCACATCATGCTTATACCGAAAGAAAACAAGGACCAGACATTGCCAGCTAACCATCGTCCAATCTCCCTCCTGAACGTTGATCTAAAGATTTTCACCAAAACACTAGCCAACTGTTTACTACACATCATAGACACCATTATTTCCACTGACCAGGTAGGGTTTGTACGCAGTAGAGAGGCAAGAGAGAATACGATCAGGGCGATAAATGTACATCATTGCTTGACACAGAAGAAACAATCTGGCTTCTTCCTATCTCTAGACACTGAGAAGGCCTTCCACAGGTTGGCGTGGGACTACATGGAGGCCGTTCTGACTGGCCTTGGGCTTCCTCCACGTCTCTTGAACTTTATCATATCTTTATATACAACACCAAAGTTAGAGTCAATGGCCTCCTTTCAGATGCCTTCTCGATAAGCAATGGGACCAGACAGGGGTGTCCATTATACCCCTTCCTATTCATTCTTACTTTGGAAACCTTTTTGAACTGCATTAAACAGAATGACAACATCAAAGGAATTTTAATCAATGGCAAAATTCACAAAATAGCTGCCTTTGCTGACGACATCTTACTTTTCCTGACAGACCCACATATTACTCTACCTAACTTACTACACGATTTCAAATTGTTCCAGTATTTGGCCAATTTTAAAATTAACTTCAATAAATCCCAGGCCGTCAATGTTTCCCTAACCCAACATACGGTCAGACAGGCAAAAATGAACTTTCCTTTCGAATGGCAGTCCGAGGCCATCACTTACTTAGGAATCCAATTACCGACTACCTGATATCACCCGCTACTATAGAGCCTGTCACATGGCAAGAATAGTAGATTGGTCTACAAACTGCAACCGTAAGGCTTGGGTTAATTTGGAACCTGCATTTTCGGGGACCCAGCTCGCCACTTCCCCTTGGCTGAAAAATTCCCACATCCCGTCTGAGTTCAGGGAACACCTTCTTATAGGCGCTACTCTATCGTGTTATCAGATGATGAAGAAGAAGAGGATGATGATGATGAAGAAGAGGATGATGATGATGAAGATGAAGAAGAAGAGGAGGAGGATGAAGAAGAAGAAGGATGATGATGATGATGAAAAAGATGAAGAAGAGGGAGGAGGAGGAAGGAGGAGGAGGAAGGAGGAGGGAGGAGGAAGAAGGAGGAGGAGGAAGGAGGGAGAAGAAGAAGAAGAAGAAAAATAAGAGGAATTCCAGTCCGGCAAAAAGTGTCCCTGCAGACAGCTCCGCTATTTCTTTGACAGTTCCTTGACATTTACAGCGGTTGCAACATTGTATCTATTTGTTTCCGAATAAAAACATCTGTATCCTAAATGGATACATTGTTGCAACCGCTGTAAATGTCAAAGAACTGTCAAAGAAATAGCGGAGCTCCCTGCAGGGACACTTTTTGCCAGCTGTAGATGGGATGAAAATCGGCCAATTTTTTTACCATTGCTGGTAATGTCGGCCACTTGAACGACCGATTTTTCGTTTTTTTAAAAAGAAAAATCAGGCCGCTTTACTCCCTGTCTATGGCCTGCATTACTCAGAGACCACCTTTTGAACAAATGGCCATCCCTAACCCTGACGCCGTGGATGTACAGACAGCTCCACCACTTTATACATAGCTCCTCACACCTAAACAATTATACTAGACCACTCATCCCATTTGAAAAACTTTGCTCAACAGACTCTCCCCAGAGACATGTTATATCTAAGTTCTACACATGCCTCGAAAACACCACTGACCTTCCATCTAGGAAAGCTTGCAAGGCCTGGAGCTCTGACTTACAACTCCAACTATCACCAGAAGACTGGGATCACATTTACAACCATATACACAAAGGGTCCATATGTGTCTCCACACAAGAAAACTATTTTAAACTATACTCTAGATGGTACAGAGTTCCATCCCTGCTTCACAAATTTCACCCTAACATCTCAGATTCGTGTTGGAGATGTCACCAGGTGACGGGTACACTCTTGAATATCTGGTGGGACTGCACATTGCTGCAGCATTTCTGGGGGAAAATCCAACCCATAATCACGCAAGTAACTACGTACTTCCTAGACCTCTCCCCTGCACAATTCTTGCTCCACCATTCACTTCCATTTAGGACGTACCGCAAATCACTCACTGTCAGGGCTCCGGGGTGTGACCAGAGGTATGTGACTGACGCAGGGAAACGCAGGCTTCAGATAAGTTATAAACAATATAATTTATTAAGGACTAACAATACAAACATAAACGCAGTGCAATACTAAAACATAACACAGTGCAAACGAACCAAACCACCCACAGATGACAGTGCATACAATGCAAGCGTCGTCAGGCAGGCCGGGTCAATAACAATCGGGCAGGTAGGTACAGGGGGTCAGGCAGAGAATGGTCAGGGTCACAAGCCAGGGATGAAACAGGAGAAGTCAGCAGAGGTCCGGAATCAGGCAGGGTCAGCAACGAATCAGACAGAGACAGGAACAGGCACAGGAATGCAGGAACAAGATACAGGGCCCAGGAAAAACACACACACCAAGGCAAAGACTGCAGGTCTGGCCATCACTTAAATACACCTGCATAAGCAGTTTCAGGTGTTTGGCTGGCTGCAGGGTTGAGTCTCTGATTGCTGGGAGCACCCGCTGGCCAGCCCTGGTACTGCAGCCCACAAGGCAGGTGAGTCCCACCATTACTGGCCAGTCCATTCCTGACAGTACCCCCCCCTCAAGAAGCTGCCTCAGGACGCTCCAAACAGTCCTAGCTGGGCAAAATGTTCCACCGCCCGGGTCTGGTAACTGGCGGGATATCAAAGACTGGCACATCGGGCAGGACTCCGGGCAGCGGCACACCGGGCAGGACTCCGGGCAGAGGCACATCGGGCTGGACTCCGGGCAGAGGCACATCGGGCTGGACTCCTGGCAGAGGCACATCGGGCTGGACTCCGGGCAGAGGCACATCGGGCTGGACTCCGGGCAGAGGCACATCGAGCAGAGGCACATCGAGCTGGACTCCTGGCAGAGGCACATCGGGCTGGACACCGGATCACCAGGTGGAGCAGCAGGCACCGGGCCACCAGGCGGAGCAACAGGCCCCGGGCCCCCAGGTGGGGCGACAGGCATCGGGCCCCCAGGCGGGGCGACAGGCATCGGGCCCCCAGGCGGGGCGACAGGCATCGGGCCCCCAAGCGGAGCGGCGGGCGCCAGACCCCCCGGCGGAGCGACAGGTCTCGGGCCCCCAGGCGGAGCGGCGGGCGCCGGACCCCCAGGCGGAGCGACAGGTCTCGGGCCCCCAGGCGGAACGGCGGGCATCGGGCCCCCAGGCGGGGCGACAGGCACCGGGCCCCCAGGCGGGGCAACGGGCATCGGGCCCCCAGGCGGAGCGGCGGGCACCGGGCCCCCAGGAGGGGCGGCAGACACCGGGCCCCCAGGCGGAGCGGCGGGTACCGGGTCATCAGGCACCACAATGGGCATCGGGTCACCAGGCATCAGGTCATTTGGCTCGCCAGTGGGCACCGCATCATCTGGCAAGGCAGTGGGCACCGAGTCACCAGGCACGACAGTGGGCTCCGAGTCAACTGGCATGACCGCGGGCACTGGGTCAGACATTGGATCGTCTGGCCCGACAGCGGGCATCGGGTCACCAGGCATGACAGCGGGCACTGGGTCATCAGGCATGGGATTGTCTGGCTCGACAGCGGGCATCGGGTCACCAGGTATGACAGCGGGCACTGGGTCACCAGGCATCAGGTCATTTGGCTCACCAGCGGGCACCGCGTCATCTGGCAAGGCAGTGGGCACCGAGTCACCAGGCACGACAGTGGGCTCCGAGTCAACTAGCATGACCGCGGGCACTGGGTCATCAGGCATTGAATCGTCTGGCAAGTCTACGGGCACCGAGTTGTCTGGCAAGACTGCGGGCACTGAGTCGTCTGGCAAGACCGCGGGCATCGAGTCAACTGGCGGAACAGCGGGCATCGAGTCAACTGGCGGAACAGCGGGCATCGAGTCAACTGGCGGAACAGCGGGCACCGAGTCGTCTGGCAAGACTGCGGGCACCGAGTCAACTGGCAAGACTGCGGGCACCGAGTCAACTGGCGGAACTGCGGGCACCGAGTCAACTGGCGGAACTGCGGGCACCGAGTCATCTGGCAAGACTGCGGGCACCGAGTCGTCTGGCAAGACTGCGGGCACCGAGTTGTCTGGCAAGACTGCGGGCACCGAGTCAACTGGCAGAACAGCGGGCACCGAGTCAACTGGCGGAACAGCGGGCATCGAGTCAACTGGCGGAACAGCGGGCACCGAGTCAACTGGCGGAACAGCGGGCATCGAGTCAACTGGCGGAACAGCGGGCATCGAGTCGTCTGGCAAGACTGCGGGCACCGAGTCAACTGGCGGAACAGCGGGCACCGAGTCGTCTGGCATAATAGGATCATCAGGCTGGATCAGTTCATCAGGCTGGATAGAAACATCATGCTGGGTAGAGACATCAGGCTGAATGGAGGCATCAGGCTGGGTGGAGGCATCAGGCTGGGTGGAGGCATCAGGCTGGGTGGAGGCATCAGGCTGAATGGAGGCATCAGGCTGAGTGGAGGCATCAGGCTGAATGGAGGCATCAGGCTGAATGGAGGCATCAGGCTGAATTGTGGGTGCCGAGGCACCAGGCTGCACCATGGAAGGCAGGTTCTCAGATGGGAGGCTGACCGGTTTGGATACTGGCAGGATGGTATTGGTTGGAAAGAACTTTCGCCTTTTCCTGGTTTTAGTTACCGGAGTACTGTAAATAAGCGCAGGTTTGTAAATGGATGGAGCAGCTGGAGACAGAGAAGAGCTGGAGGATGGAACAGGGGAGGGAACAGTTGCTACAGAGGGCTTCTTTACAGGGTTAAAGGCAGGATAGGTGCAGCGAGTGGGAGCAGGGTACTGACATGCGGTAGATAGCAGGGTATACTGGGCTGTAACTGGAGGTGCTGTTGGGAAAGCAGGAATAGAGCTTTGAAGAAATAGAATAGAAGCAGGACTGGGTTTTTGCAAACTGACTGAGGCTGGGTGCAACAAGTCTGACCATGTCTGCAGTATGGGTTGAACAAAGCTCAGCTTACACAAAGCCTGTCTGACCAAAGACTGCACTGCGTTTATACAATCTCTTAATACCTGTGGTGAACACGCAGAATAACGCTCCAAGAAGTAATCCACATCATCCTCTAATAACCATACCAGGGACTCTACCTGGTCTGCACTAAATGGCGGCAAAAATTCATCCCTGCATTCGGGGGTACCAGATGAAACCAACTCTGCACAAACCTGAATCAATGGCTGCACCTCAGAGAATTCTGTGCCCTGATCTACTAGAACATGAGCGATCCGTATACATTCTAGCAGTTGATCCCGGGGATACTCCCTCAGAGTTTGATAAGCATACTCCCTGTCATCAAACACTAGCAGATATAAATACACAACCTCATCAAGATCCATCCTTCCCAGCAACAAGCCAAGATGGCTTCCCTGTGCAGCCACTTCTGGTCAGGATTGGCCTTGGTGTAATGTCAGGGCTCCGGGGTATGACCAGAGGTATGTGACCGACGCAGGGAAACGCAGGATTCAGATATGTTATAAACAATAAGACAATTTATTAAAGACTAACAATACAAACATAAACGCAGTGCAATACTAAAACATAACACAGTGCAAACGAACCAAACCACCCACAGATAACAATACATACAATGCAAGCGTTGTCAGGCAGGCCGGGTCAATAACAATCGGGCAGGTAGGAACAGGAGGAGCAGGCAGAGAATGGTCGGGGTCACAAGCCAGGGATCAAACAGGAGAAGTCAGCAGAGGTCCGGAATCAGGCAGGGTCAGCAACGAATCAGAGACAGGAACAGGAACAAGATACAGGGCCCAGGAAAAACACACACACCAAGGCAAAGACTGCAGGTCTGGCCATCACTTAAATACACCTGCATAAGCAGTTTCAGGTGTTTGGCTGGCTGCAGGGTTGAGTCTCTGATTGCTGGGAGCACCCGCTGGCCAGCCCTGGTACTGCAGCCCACAAGGCAGGTGAGTCCCACCATTACTGGCCAGTCCATTCCTGACACTCACCATGCACATGGTAAACGCGGCAAAACAATGTATCCCAGTCCACTGGTGCTCAACACATGTCCCCACTATTCGGGAATGGTTTGCTAGGATCAACAAAATTGAGGAAATGGAGGAATTGATTTCTGTAGCAAAAGAACATCCCGAGAGATTCAGGAAGACATGGGCTTGTTGGAGTCATTTCAAAACCACCACTACCTATCGCCTATTATCGCATGAACTGCCTACACCCCCTGGTTAAATAATTGGACACAATGTTATCTCAAAAGACTCCCTATCCACCAGCGACACATTTCATGCACATTTAGATGGATTGAGACTCCACATCATAACCTACCTTTCAGGTTCTTGACCCACATATTGCCCCATTAAATGATCTTCCACATATTAAATCCTAAGCTACATAGCTATCTTTCTGGCTCATATACAACGATGTGATTTATTTTATCTGCAGCTACCCATTCTAACACCCCCTCTACTCCTTACCCATTCTCACCCCCCCCCCCTTTTTTTACCTCATATTCTCCCCTACTACCTCACTCTACATCTGTCAGGACTCCAGGTATGACCAGAGGTGTGTGGACTGACACAGGGAAACACAGGCTTCAGATATGGTATAATAATAATATTTATTATTAGCTGCACAAATAAACAAACACAGTGCAAACAAAACTAATCAATAGGTACACAGTGCAGTCAGGGCTGGAGAGGTGGAGTGGTCAGGCAGGCCAAGCCCACAGCATGGATTTCCTCAGGGCACGGGGTCTAAGTCCCAGCCTGCTATTCACCAGGGCCCCTGATGGTGGGGATGGACTTGGTGCAGACTGGAACCAGGTCGCGACCCCTGAGTGCATCCGGCTGTGGTAGAGAGTGCTGGCAGGTCCAGGTCCGAGCGGGATGGATGGATGGATGACAGTCAGGAGCGAGCTTGGTCAGGCTAGCCGGGTCAGTAACGGTGGGGACAGGCACGGTACAAGCAGCAGACAGTTCACACTGTAGTCAGGTCACACGGCGGGTTCAGTAACTCACGGGCAGCACGGTACAGAGGATCAGGCAGAAGGATAGTCAGGGACGAGCCGGGGGTCAGAGCAGGAGAATGTCAGCATAGATCAGAACAGGCAGGGTCAGCAACAAGGAACGTACTACAGGAACACAGGTATCAGGAACAAGAGACAGGGGCTCATGGGCAATATACACCAAGGCCCTGATTACAGGTCTGGCCATTCCTTATATGCACCTCCTGCAATCAGCCTCAGGTGTTTTGGCTGATTGCAGGAATGAGCCTCTGGTTGCTGAGAGCACCCGCTGGCCAGCCCTGGTACTGCAACCCACAAGGCAGGTGAGTCCCACCACTATTGGCGAGTCCATTCCTGACAACATCTCTTCTTCTATCTATTCACCTCTCTGACTTCTCTTTATCTCACACCTTTTGTACGCTTTCATCGTTCATATATCCCCAACGAGCATTTAATCTCTCATACAGGTGTGACTAATTTCATGTGGATCACACCCTCCCTACATGGGCACACAAATCATAATGCACACATCACCATGTGCTATTCTTTCCCAGCACTTCACATTCCCTCAACATAAGGGCTTACAAGTAGATAGGTCAGTAATTAATATACCTATAACGATTTATCTATTATACTTTGTATCTGCTGGTTTGCTATACACCTTTGATATAAAGATATACTTCACCTCCATTTGTACTACAATTCAAGCCCATCGCCCGTCTGCAAAACGGGATGCTGCATATGGTGTCTATGTTCGCACTGTAATCCATATTTGTATATACATTGATCTGCCTTAACTTTCCCAATAAAATTATTTTTGGAAAAAAATAAATAAAAAGACCTTAAAACTTGTATTGATGAGAAAAGTCCAAAATAGAAAGTCCTTCCAACTCTTTCATAAACTCAAAAATGTGTTTAATAATAATATTGCGTACAATTAGAAATAAAATATTGGAATTCAGAATGTTTAGATAATGACCAAAAAATATAGTTATGTTCTTGAGATAAAAATTGTATGTAAAATTGTTTGTGTGAATCTGTAGTCTCCTCAGCCCAGCTTCTAAAAAGTGTGCCACCAAAAAGTCTTTTTTCTGCTCTATAAAGGAGCAACACCTTTTCCTCTCTGGTTCTTAGAGTCCCACAATAATATCTGGTGACAGATGTATAGAACAAACCTTCAGTCTTCTCCCCTCCCCTAGAAGAGAGTCTGAAAATTAATCCTTGGGACCTCTAATCAAAACTTCACTGACATTCCATCAGTCAGGGGGGATGGGATGTGTTACACATATATACTATACAGATATATATATATATTCTCCCAAAAGTAATCTTAATATAAAAGTTATATCATATATAAATATCCTAATCAAGAAATATTACAGTATAAAATGTGTATGCTTACCATGTATGAAATAGATTCTTACAATTCTCCTATTAGTGAAACTTTAGCTCCTCCCCACAGAGATGGGGGAGGGAAGCCAGCTAACCAATTCATGACTAATTACTACCACATGTTACTAGAATGTAGAGAACAAACCCAAGATATATATCCATATACATATGTATTCACATAGACTAACAATAGTCTGTTTATCTCACTTTTCCCAATCTAGAACAAATAGAAATATAATAAATCAATTATTTTATTAAGATCCAACACATTCATACATAAGTTAGTAATGTCAATAGGCAGATATTAGATATTAGGTTATGGAAGGCTTCTAACAGGAACATTTCCCTCACTCAGGACAGGAAAGTGGCGTCTTTCCCATGTGAGACCTCTGATGTGTGTAAAGACTGGACTTCTCCGAAAAACATTTCCCGCACTCAGGACAGGAATACGGCTTCTCCCCTGTGTGATATCTTTGATGTCTGTTAAGACTGGACTTCTCTGAAAAACATTTCCCGCACTCAGGACAGGAATACGGCTTCTCCCCTGTGTGAGATCTCTGATGTGAGTAAAGACTGAATTTCACTGAAAAACATTTCCCACACTCAGGACAGGAGTACGGCTTCTCCCCTGTGTGATATCTTTGATGTCTGTTAAGACTGGACTTGTCTGAAAAACATTTCCCGCACTCAGGACAGGAATACGGCTTCTCCCCCGTGTGAGATCTCTGATGTTTGTAAAGATCAGATGTCTGTGAAAAACATTTCCCACACTCAGAACAGAAATATGGCTTCTCCCCCGTGTGAGATCTCTGATGTATGTACAGACTGGACGTATCTGAAAAACATTTCCCGCACTCAGAACAGGAATATGGCTTTTCCCCTGTGTGAGATTTCTGATGTTTCTGAAGACCGTACTTCACTGAAAAACATTTCCCGCACTCAGGACACGAATATGGCTTTTCCCCCGAATATGGCTTTTCCCCCGTGTGACATCTCTGATGTTTCTGAAGACTGGCCTTCACTGAAAAACATTTCCCGCACTCAGGACAGGAATACGGCTTCTCCCCCGTGTGAGATCTCTGATGCCTGGAAAGACCGGACTTTTCTGAAAAACATTTCCCGCACTCAGGACAGGAATATGGCTTTTCCCCCGTGTGAGATCTCTGATGTTTGTGAAGACTAGACTTGCCTGAAAAACATTTCCCGCACTCAGGACAGGAATATGGCTTTTTCCCCGTGTGAGATCTCTGATGTTTGTGAAGACTAGACTTGTCTGAAAAACATTTCCCGCACTCAGGACAGGAATATGGCTTCTCCCCCGTGTGACATCTTTTATGCACCTTAAGATTGTACTTAGAACAGAAACCCTTCCCGCACTCAGGACAGGAGAAGCTCTTCCCTGTTGGAAGGCCGGCCCGGTCCCGCACAGTCTGAGGTTCCTCAGGATACGAGGAATCCGATGGTCCATCTACACTGGGTGGTGCCGGATGGACATTGGAGGGAGCTGGGTTTTCTCCTGGACTATACTGTGTGATGTCCTCATCTTCTACTTTCCCGTCTGGAGACAAAGTGAGACAATCCTCGGAGGTTTTCCTCATCTCCCGGCCATGGACTAAAATACAAAGAGAAAGAGGATTACTAGACAGGAGCTGATTGGTTCCCCCAAACCAGGACTCCGCCCACATCAGGCAGCTTGGTCTCTGAGGATCTTACAATTCCACCCTCAAGGGAACTAGGAAATGGCTCCTCTGATCTCCTACCAGGTCATTTCTTTATTCATGGACCTTAGTCAGAGAGTGAGGAAACAACCAGAACTGTCTTTTATAGGAGGGACAGTGATGAGGGGATTATAGGACGAGGGTCCCCACCCCCTCTATCACTCATCGCCATCTTCCCAACACAAGAAGTACTGCACTTCCTTATTTAGTCCATGATTTAGTCATGAAGAACAGCGGGGCTGAGCCCCACCAGAGGTCAGAGAGTGAGGATGGGGGGAGAACAACCAAGATGAAGACTGGACTGATCCTGAAGACCACCATCATTGGGGTATTGACTCCTCCCTCATTATCACTTTCTGTTTACCTGAGGCCAGTCATTGCACTGGGTATATGGAGGGTTTACAACCACTTTAAATGTTTACTGTAGACAAGTTGCAGAGATCCCACACCGCTGCCTCCCATCTCCTGAGACTGCACTCAGTGACTTGGGTCTGAGACACTACAGACATATCCCTCCACCCGGCACAGCCAGCAGACCACAGAGCAAGGAACCCTGGGAGAAATGTTCTGTCAGAGATCTTACTAGACCCGGACATGGGGGAGAAGATCCAAATCACATGTCCCAGGAGCCTAGGTCAAATAATGCTGCCAGCTGAACCCCAGAACCTCCATAAATCCAGTCTAGAGACATAAATTGTGTCTGCAGCACAGAGAAGGAAGATTATCCGAGAGAAATCCAGGAATACAGGACGGGGAACACAGCTCAGGAAAGTGACCAGGGGATTACAGGCTGATATCACCCAGTCCCCGCCCTACTCTGGACCAATCAGTGAGCAGTATGGGTGGAGGAATGGATTTAGTGTTCATGACCCACCTGTGCTGATCTCTGTAGGAGTGTCCTCCTCTATAAATGTCCCCGTTATTCCATCCTCCTCCATAGACTGCTGATCATCCCTCACATACACCTCTTCTTCTTCTGCTTTCACCTCAAATTCTATATCGATTGGATCTCCACTCTAAATCAAGGAAATGAGAGAAAATATCATCTGTAAAATATAAGGTCACATAAAAAATCCACACATGACCTCTATGAGTTGGTAACAATGCAGATAATGTACAGATCCTAATGATACTATCAGTGATTGTTCCTCATCTACCTGATGGTGAGGGATGGTGTGACCTTCCTGTGTGGAATCCCAGGAATACAGAGGACGGGGACATCTCTCTGGTGGGTTCCCATGACTGGATCCATCTGTAGGAAACACACACACTGACTGAATCCATTGTTTCTATGTGTTTATCAGATGATGGGGGATCTAGGTGGATCCTCCGTACTGCTCTCTCCTTTACAATAAAGTCTCCTCTTACCCGGTGATGTGAGGGGCGGCTGATTGTCCATCATGACGTCCTTGTAGAGATCCTTGTGTCCTTCTAAATACTCCCACTCCTCCATGGAGAAATAGACAGTGACACCCTGACACCTTATAGGAACCTGACACACACAATGATACAGTCACCATCCAGACACATCCCTTGTCTGTTACTGGAGAATGTCCCAGAATTCCCGGCACCGCTCACCTCTCCTGTCAGCAGCTCCATCATCTTCTTGGTGACTTCTAGAATCTTCTGCATGTTGTGTCTCTCAGGGTTTAGGGAGTCACATGGAGGCACTGTGATGGTCATATGATCACCTGACTTCAGAAGAGGAAATCTCTGTATTGAGGAACCAATAGGAATATCATGTTAGATTCCCAGAATCCTCCTCACCTCTCCAGTCAGGTCTGTGTGATGTCATGTGACCTCCCAGAATCCTCCTCACCTCTCCGGTCAGCTCTGCGTGATGTCATGTGACCTCCCAGAATCCTCCTCACCTCTTCGATCAGGTCTGTGTGATGTCATGTGACCTCCCAGAATCCTCCTCACCTCTCCAGTCAGGTCAGGTCTGTGTGATGTCATGTGACCTCCCAGAATCCTTCTCACCTCTCCGGTCAGGTCTGTGTGTAGGAATCGTGCACACAGAGACGGACGCGGCCCTCCATTTTGTTAAGAATTTTCCATGTTATACAATTTCTAACTCCCAAAGCAGGCTACCCCCTCCATCTTGTAGATCTCTCATCCCCCTCCCTCGCTGTGGGGTGACATGTGGCCTGAGTGATGAGAAGGGTCACAGGCAGCCAAAGCACAGCAGGAGGCTCCGAGCTATAAAACCTCACGAGCTGGGTGCATAGCTGTCTAATAAACTGCAATCTGGCACATAGTAAAAGTATAAACAGAGTCCCTCACTGAACTTCAAAAGACCTTCCAAGGGGTTGTAAACACAGACTTACTTTTAAAAACTCACTTTTCATATAAGTTGATATCTTCACGTAGGACATAACTACCTAAACATGGAGCCTATATGCGGAAGGCTCAGATTGGGGCCATTCTCCTGGTATGTGACACCCCTTAGCTGACATACAGAGAAAAGCAGAAAAGTATATCTCTTGAACCATTCAAGTGCATATTTCATGTTTCATCTCTAACCATTCCGCAGATGTGGCTGAGTATTAATATACTAGTGACCAGGCCGGCAAATGTACCTAGGAAAAGTTATGAGCCAAAATATAAGCTAGGAGATTCTGGTTGTAACTTATGTCTCCACCCAACACCCCTCCCCAAAAGGAGACCATTGGTTACTACTCCAAAGAGACACCCTGCTGGGATTTGCTAGAAAAAGGCTGTTATGCTTGGAGTGTGGATGAGAGAAGAGAAGAGTCTCCTGCTTTTAACATCGAAACTAGCAGTAGAGAGAAGAAATCCTTTTTGTCTCATGAGACTTGAAGCTGCTTAACCCAAGGCTTTTTGGCTAGTACTTATCTACCTAAACTTCTTTCTGTTATCTCGTTGCTGTATTATTGTTCTCTGTATATTTATATATATTGGTTACATCTTTTTTCTGTACATATTTTTATTGCACCCTTTTGACCTTTTAGTAATAAAACTTACTTTCTTAAAGTGTTGAACTGTTTCTAAAGCTCTTTAATGCAACTTACGAATTCCTGCCGCTCAAGAGCACTACTGTGTGTGTTTAACCCTCTGTATAACCTGTCAGCGGTGACAGTGGTATACAGACGATTATTTCAACCACCCTAGTGTTATTGCTGATATTGCCGAGTTTCCTCTCTGTACAAAAAGGAGGTGGTGGCAGTGTGAAGGGTTAATTGCGTAATTAACCTGACCCAGTGACAATCGCGCTCAGGCTACCGGTACATCGATTTGTGGTCCAGTGAGCTGCAAAAACATTGTGCAGGGTGCAGAAGGGCGTGGCATTGTTACGCATGTGACATCGCAGTTTTAGATTGGCTAGTCCTTCGGTCACGAGTCTGGTGAGTGGGGCAGGGATTTGATGTCGCAATCGTCACACTGTGTATTATTAATAGAGATAAGAGTGCTGTCATGTGACCTCCCAGAATCCTCCTCACCTCTCTGGTCAGGTCTGTGTATTATTAATAGAGATAAGAGCACTGTCATGTGACCTCCCAGAATCCTTACCTCTCCGGTCAGGTCTGTGTTTTATTAATAGAGATAAGAGTGATGTCATGTGACCTCCCAGAATCCTCCTCACCTCTCCGGTCAGGTCTGTGTTTTATTAATAGAGATAAGAGTGATGTCATGTGACCTCCCAGAATCCTCCTTACCTCTCCGGTCAGGTCTGTGTTTATTAATAGAGATAAGAGTGATGTCATGTGACCTCCCAGAATCCTCCTCACCTCTCCAGTCAGGTCTGTGTTTTATTAATAGAGATAAGAGTGATGTCATGTGACCTCCCAGAATCCTCCTCACCTCTCCGGTCAGCAGGTAGATGATCTCCAGGGTCAGGTTTAGTATCTTCTCAGTCATGTGACTCCGGTCCTCCTCCATTCTCATTGGTGCCATCATGTGATCTATACAGGTCTCCTTGTAGACGGATAACTTTGGGAAATGAAAGTAAGAATGATTTGGATGGTATTGGTCACACAATAATAGGATGTGGATGTGAGGGGGGAATAGGAGGGTTGCTGGACATATAAGATCTACTTCCCCATGTGAAGCTAGTAGTCTGGACTGTTTAGTATTTGCTAAATTTTGGAGGTCCTGGGACCCTCTTGACCTGTCAGACCAGAAATCCCCTTTTCTCTGTTGGGTTTGTTTGGTCTCTGAACTGGTTTTGATGAGTTTTAGATCTGCAGACAAGGAATGATAAATCTGATCCTTCCTATGACTAGTTTGCTCTGAGGCAGTGCTGTGAGGTCAGTGTCGGTTCATCACAATGTCCAGGAAGGGGAACCTGCTGACTTTTGGCAGAAGTTGCTGGCTAATCAGGATAATTGGCAGAACTCCGGCTGCAAGGCTCCAATCTCCGGCAGCCTGCTGACTGACAGGAGTGATGTCACTGTTACTCTCTGCAGGAAGAGAAGGGATTGGATGGGATAGCAGGAGGATGGTGCTGGTGGAGTAGAGAGCTGTGAGGGAGGAGTATGTTCTCTTCCCTCCAATGACAGCCTAGTGTGGGTAAAAGGAGGACAGCAGGAGGGAGGGGTTTGAGTATCAAGTATACTGTAGTATCCAGGACATTGTACAGAGTGGTGGTGGGTTCCTGGGTCTCTGAATTCCAGCACCGGGCACTGCCAGAGCCTGTGTCATGGGAAGGTATTGGAGTGTCTCCTGAAGATGTTCAGCACTGACCCCTGACTAGCTTTTAGTCAAAAATGCACCAAGAATCCTCCTCTAAGAACAAGTGCCCACCAAGGGGTGAAGGATTGTCCTTCTGCATTCCACTTGGTATCTTGGAATACATTATTTGACCAGTGAGATGGTAAGAAGGTGAAGGTTGTCTTCCTTTCCTGGCAGGAGTTCTGTAAGGAGGTCTGGAAAGTAAGTACAGGTGGGAGGACAACCAGAGACCAAGAGCCCCCCTCCCTACCTCAGTGTCTCCCTGAGCCTGACAAACTTCCCTTTCCTCAGAGCCCTGCTCCCCGCCAACCCTATTAAAGACCCAGATCCCTTCAGCTACTCTACCCCCTCAAAACCCTTCAACTCCACTGCCCCCTCAGGGGCCCCAAAGTCTCTCATCCTCAGTAATCCCTGAGAGACCCCTCAGCTCCTCTACTTCCCTCAGACCCCTCAGTATTTCCCTCCCTCTGACACCAATGATGGAACATATTCTTCATGGCCGGCTGGGGAATGTTTTCTTCCTCCTGAGCAGCAATGTAAGGGGCTCTATGCTCCATACTCCTGACCCCGGCACTCCATCATTGTGTTGGCTGCATAGTGTAATGATTGCCCATTGGCTGCCTGTGTAGTGTCATCATTGCCCTTTGTAGGCCATGTATGGTCAGGATGGTCCTTGTCTTGTCTATTTATTGTCAGTGCTGTTTGTTTAGAGGACCATATTACTAGAATTTATCTCCACAATGAGGAGAATGTTCCGGCCCCGGAAGTGGGGGAATGTTCTGCCCCTGAAGGGGTTCATCTGGGTTCACACAATATATATGTGGTGTGTGTCATCATCTGCTGGAGATAAAAGATGTCACAGTGACTATGGAGGAAGAGGACAGACATGACTATGGAGGAAGAGGACGGACGTGACTATGGAGGAAGAGGACGGACGTGACTATAGAGGAAGAGGGCGGACGTGACTATAGAGGAAGAGGGCGGACGTGACTATGGAGGAAGAGGATGGACATGACTATGCAGGAAGAGGACGGACGTGACTATGGAGGAAGAGGGCGGACAAGACTATGGAGGAAGAGGGCGGACGTGACTATGGATGAAGAGGATGGACATGACTATGCAGGAAGAGGACGGACATAACTATGGAGGAAGAGGACGGACGTGACTATGGAGGAAGAGGACGGGCATGACTATGGAGGAAGAGGATGGGCATGGCTGTGGAGGAAGAAGACAGACGTGATGGGTGGTTACTGGGTGTAAATAGAACACATCTTATTACCTCCTCTGCTGCCACTTCCATCAACATCTGCTCACCTCTTTGTATGGTATAGAACTTCCTGTCTTTATTCCAGATGACTTCCTGTCTGTGCCTGACATCACTTCCTGTCTGTGCCTGACATCACTTCCTGTCTGTGGTATCCATGGAAGATCAAAAATAACTAAAAAAATCTGAGAAAAAATAAATCTATCTCTTATGCAACCAACTATTTATTTTCCAAGGGGAGGAGGAGAGGAGGATTAGGAGGAGGAGAGGGGAGGAGGAGGAGGAAGACAGGGGAGGGGAGGAGGAGAGGAGAGGGGAGGAGAGGGGAGGAGAGGAGAGGAGAGGAGAGGAGAGGAGAGGAGAGGGGAGGGGAGGAGAGGAGAGGGGAGGAGAGGAGAGGAGAGGGGAGGAGAGGAGAGGGGAGTGGAGGGGAGGGGAGGGGAGAGGAGGAGAGAGAAGAGGAGAGAGGAGAAGAGAGGGTATGAGGAGGAGAGGAGAGAAGGAGGAAAGGAGAGGGGAGGAGGAGGAGAGGGGAGGAGAGGAGGAGGAGAGGAGAGGGAGAGGGGAGGAGGAGGAGAGAAGGAGGAAAGGAGAGGGGAAGGGAGGGGGAGAGGAGGAGGAGAGGAGGATTAGGAGGAGGAGAAGGAAGACAAGGGAGGGGAGGAGGAGAGGGGAGGGGAGAGGAGGAGAGAGAAGAGGAGAGGAGGATTAGGAGGAGGAGACGAGAGGGGAGGAGGAGGAAGAAGATAGGGGAGGAGCAGAGGGGAGGGGAGAGGGGAGGAGGAAGAGAGGAGAGGGGAGGGGAAGAGGAGGAGAGGGGAGAGGAGGAAGAGAGGAGAGGAGAGGGGAAGAGGAGGGGAGGGGAGGAGGAGGAGGAGGAAGAGAGGGGAGGAGAGGGAAGGAGGAGGAGGAAGAGAGGAGAGGGTAGGGGAGGAGGAGAGGAGAGGGGAGGGGAAGAGGACGAGAGGGGAGGGGGAGGAGAGTGAAGAGGGGAGGAGAGGAGAGGGCAGGAGGAGGAGGAAAGGAGAGGATCCAAATCAGGAAGTACTAGGGCATGGAGATGTATGGAATCCACGGATCCCACGTTTTATCACATTGTTGATGTATCTAGGGGCAGTGTTGTGGATGGCTTGGTAAGCTGTGGTTAGTATTTTGAATTTTATACGTTGGGTTAGTGGAAGCCAATGGAGGGATTAGCAGAGAGAGGTAACAATCGCTGATCGGTTGGTAAGGTGTATGAGTCTAGCGGCAGTCGCTGATCGGTTGGTAAGGTGTATGAGTCTAGCGGCAGTCGCTGATCGGTTGGTAAGGCGTATGAGTCTAGCGGCAGTCGCTGATCGGTTGGTAAGGCGTATGAGTCTAGCGGCAGTCGCTGATCGGTTAGTAAGGTGTATGAGTCTAGCGGCAGTCGCTGATCGGCTGGTAAGATGTATGAGTCTAGCGGCAGTCGCTGATCGGTTGGTAAGGCATATGAGTCTAGCGTCAGTCGCTGATCGGTTGGTAAGGCGTATGAGTCTAGCGGCAGTCGCTGATCGGTTGGTAAGGCGTATGAGTCTAGCGGCAGTCGCTGATCGGTTGGTAAGGTGTATGAGTCTAGCGGCAGTCGCTGATCGGCTGGTAAGATGTATGAGTCTAGCGGCAGTCGCTGATCGGTTGGTAAGGTGGATGAGTCTAGCGGCAGTCGCTGATCGGTTGGTAAGGTGTATGAGTCTAGCGGCAGTCGCTGATTGGTTGGTAAGGTGTATGAGTTTAGCGGCAGTCGCTGATCGGTTGGTAAGGTGTATGAGTCTAGCAGCAGTCGCTGATCGGTTGGTAAGGTGTATGAGTCTAGCAGCAGTTGCTGATCGGTCGGTAAGGTGAATGAATCTAGCGGCAGTCGCTGATCGGTCGGTAAGGTGTATGAGTCTAGCGGCAGTCGCTGATCGATCGGTAAGATGTATGAGTCTAGCGGCAGTCGCTGATCGGTCGGTAAGGTGTATGAGTCTAGCGGCAGTCGCTGATCGGTCGGTAAGATGTATGAGTCTAGCGGCAGTCGCTGATCGGTCGGTAAGGTGTATGAGTCTTGCGGCAGTCGCTGATCGGTCGGTAAGGTGTATGAGTCTAGCGGCAGTCGCTGATCGGTCGGTAAGGTGAATGAGTCTAGCGGCAGTCGCTGATCGGTCGGTAAGGTGTATGAGTCTAGCGGCAGTCGCTGATCGGTCGGTAAGATGTATGAGTCTAGCGGTAGTCGCTGATCGGTCGGTAAGGTGTATGAGTCTAGCGGCAGTCGCTGATCGGTCGGTAAGATGTATGAGTTTAGCAGCAGTCGCTGATCGGTCGGTAAGGTGTATGAGTCTAGCGGCAGTCGCTGATCGGTCGGTAAGATGTATGAGTCTAGCGGCAGTCGCTGATCGGTCGGTAAGGTGTATGAGTCTAGCGGCAGTCGCTGATCGGTCGGTAAGGTGTATGAGTCTAGCAGCAGTCACTGATCGGTTGGTAAGGTGTATGAGTCTAGCAGCAGTCACTGATCGGTTGGTAAGATGTATGAGTCTAGCAGCAGTCGCTGATCGATCGGTAAGATGTATGAGTCTAGCGGCAGTCGCTGATCGGTCGGTAAGGTGTATGAGTCTAGCGGCAGTCGCTGATCGGTCGATAAGATGTATGAGTCTAGCGGCAGTCGCTGATCGGTCGGTAAGGTGTATGAGTCTTGCGGCAGTCGCTGATCGGTCGGTAAGGTGTATGAGTCTAGCGGCAGTCGCTGATCGGTTGGTAAGGTGAATGAGTCTAGCGGCAGTCACTGATCGGTCGGTAAGGTGTATGAGTCTAGCGGCAGTCGCTGATCGGTTGGTAAGGTGTATGAGTCTAGCAGCAGTCGCTGATCGGTCGGTAAGATGTATGAGTCTAGCGGCAGTCGCTGATCGGTTGGTAAGATGTATGAGTCTAGCAGCAGTCGCTGATCGGTTGGTAAGGTGTATGAGTCTAGCAGCAGCATTCATAATAGACTGAAGGGGGTGTGGCCTGTGTAACGGTAGACCAATGAGGAGGGAGTTGCAGTAATGGAGGCGGGATATAACCAAGGCGTGGATAAGTTATTTTGTGGTGTCATTGGTAAGGAAGGGGCGGATTCAGGAAATGTTCCAGAGGTTGAGGCGGCAGGATTAAGCCAGTGAGTGGATGTGGGGCCCAAAGGAGAGATCAGAGTCTAGGATTACACCCAGCACCCTGGCATGAGGGGAAGGACCAATGGTTGTGCTGTTGATCTTAATGATAAAGTCATGAGTGGGGGATCGGGGAGAAGGAAATATTACAGCTCGGTTTTGGAAAGATTGAGTTAAGGTAGTGATGTGATAGCAAGTAGGGAGAGGAAGTAGGAGAGGAAGAGGTCATTGATAGTAGAGAGGCTGAGCTTGGAAGCAGGGTGATTGAGATGAGTGAGGGTTGCGGCTGTGGCCGAAGAGGGGAGGCTGCTGCTTCTGTGGGTTGGAGTTTGATGGTGGAGGGCCAGGGTTTGGGGCAATGTCTCCAGAAGTTAGTAGTAATAGGAGGGTGAGGGAGGTGAGGTGGCAGTGAGATTTATATGAGGGCAGATGTCGCAGTGATTTTGTAGCAGTGACATTATGTGGGCCAAGAGAGAGCAGGTGATAAGTGCAGTGATATGGAGAGAGCAGGAGATAAGTGCAGTGATATGGAGAGAGCAGGAGATAAGTGCGGTGATATGGAGAGGGCAGGAGTGAGGGTGATAAGTACAGGTTGTGGGGTGGAGGGAGGGGTAAACAAGAGAGAGTTTGAGAAGGGAGGGCATTATAGCAACAAAGAGAGTTAGCAAGAGCATGCTGGAGAGAGGAGAGATAACAAAGGAAGGCAGATGGGAAGAGAGGGAGGAGAGGGAAGAGAGGGAGGAGAGGGAGGAGCTGGAAGAGAGGGAGGAGAGGGAACAGAGGGAAGAGGGGGAGGAGAGGGAAGAGAGGGAGGAGAGGAAGGAGAGGGAAGAGGGGGAGGAGAGGGAAGAGAGGGAAGAGGTGGAGGAGAGGGAAGAGAGGGAGGAGAGGGAGGAGAGGGAAGAGGTGGAGGAGAGGGAAGAGAGGGAGGAGAGGGAAGAGGTGGAGGAGAGGGAAGAGAGTGAGGAGAGGGAAGAGAGGGAAGAGGGGGAGGAGAGGGAAGAGAGGTAAGAGGGAAGAGCACAGGCAATCTACTTGCGGTGGAGCACTAATGTTTGTACTTGCTTTAAAGTGCCGCGTTGAAGTGTGATGTACTTAGCGCTGTAATGCGTACTTTGTGCAAGGAATGCCCTACTCTCCCTCGCCAGCCGTCCCCCGGACTGTACTGAATTTATACTTGGATGGAGGGGGGGAGGTTAAGCAATCCTTCAATTAAGAACTAATAAATGACACATGGGGGAGGGGTTCTGCCCTTCACAATATACAAGCAGGATGGACACAAGGTAAGGCAAGTTGTCTGATCTCAGCTGAGGCTCTATGAGGCTCAGGTCACGTCATACAGGAAGAATACACAATAGTTACAAAGAAAACAGAAAATCTAACAATGTAGATAATTTCAGGCATGCAAAGTAGCTTAGTGATTGAGAGAGCAGTGAAAGCAGTGGTTACCGGGGGCAACAGGAGGCAGTTGTCAGTTGCGGTTAGAGCAGGAAGTTTAAGAGGGCGATGGAAGCAGTGGTTACCGGGGGCAACAGGAGGCAGTTGTCAGTTGCGGTTAGAGCAGGAAGTTTCAGAGGGCGATAGAAGCAGTGGTTACCGGGGGCAACAGGAGGCAGTTGTCAGTTGCGGTTAGAGCAGGAAGTTTCAGAGGGCGATGGAAGCAGTGGTTACCTGGAGATCGGAGAAGAGATTATGAGAGGATGTTGGGATGTTCCCTTGTTGCCGTGTTGGAAGTGCGATGTACTTAGCGCCGTAATGCGTACTTTGCGCACGGAATGCCAGCCGTCCCCCTCGCCATAGTGATTCTCTCTGCTAACAGCATAGAAGTAAGACACTTAACCCCTCCCCTACCGGGCAGTTCTATCCCCTTCCTGCCCAGGCCAATTTTCAGCTTTCAGCGCTATCGCAATTTAAATGACAATTGTGCGGTCATGCAACATTATACCCATATGACATTTTTATAATTTTTTTCACACAAATAGAGCTTTCTTTTGGTGGTATTTACTCACCACTGGGGGTTTTATTTTTTGTGCTCTAAACAAAAAAACAGCAAAAATGTGAAAAAAAAGTTTTTCTTTGTTTCTGTTATACAGTTTTGCAAACAGGTAATTTTTCTCCTTTACTGATGTGCGTTGATGAGGCTGCACTGATGGGCAGCACTGATGGGCACTGATAGGCGTCACTGATGAGGTGGCACAGATAGGCAGCATTGATGAAGCAGCACTGATGATACTGCACTGATATGCAACAATGTTGGGCTCTGATAGGCAGCACTGATGGGCACTGATATGCAACAATGTTGGGCTCTGATAGACAGCACTGATGGGCACTGATAGGCGGCACTGATAGGACACACTGGTGAGCACTGATAGGCAGCACTGACTGGTGGCACTGCTGGGAACTGACTGGCAGCACTACTGAGTGACGACACTGCTGGGAGGCACTGGTGGGTGGCAATGGTGGGCACAAGTGGGCGGCACTGCTGGGCACTGATCATCAGTGCCTTGATGATCGGTGCCGATCCCTCCTCTGACAATTGCTGGTTATCGGCAGTACTTTCCTCACACCGTGACAGCGCGAGGAAAGTGCAGCCGATAACTGGCTACTGCATTTCCCGGTGATCTGCTGTGTCATTGGACACGGCTGATCACGTGGTAAAAGGCCACTGTGATAGGCCTTTTACCACATCATGTGATCAGCTGCGTCCATAGGACACAGCAATCATGGAGATTGCAGAGTGAGCGCCTCCGGGGGCACGCGAGAGGGCGTGTTCTGGGAGGGCGTCATATGAACTGGCCGGTCGCAGTGAAGCCGTCATTTAGCTTGCGGTTGGCAAGTGGGTAAGGGTATTTTTTGGTACTGTAAGTGGAAATTTATGGAAGAGGGCCATTTCCGGGGCCCTACCAACATTAACCCCCATCAACCTGTACATAAGGTTAAACATGCAAATCCAAAATCTAGTAACTATCAGACATTGCCACCAAACGTGGAACATAGAACCCATCTGGCTGCAACACTGAAAGCACATTGGTGAGGCAGAAGGATGGTCCTCGCCGTCTGAGTTTGGACCCGGTACCATCACAATAGTTTTATAGTTTGCTTCAATTCAGGTAGTAATGATGGAATCTTTAGATAATTCCAGGGCTATGTCTTGCCAATCAGGTAGATCATAACGAACATTCAGGTCCCGTTCCCATTGATCCATATAGTGGAGTTTACAGTTTGGATCAGCAAGAAGGGCGTACACCACACAAATACGGCCTCTAGAGAGATTCGTATGCTGACAGGAAAGTTCAAAACTGGTAAGAATGGGCGCTCCATCTAGTAAAACAATTTTTGAGCGGATAAAAGAGGCGACTTTATTATATCTGAACATTTCCATAGGGGGCATCAGTAGTTTCTCTGTAAAGTACTGAAGAGGATAAATCCGGACACCCTGGAGGTAATCTCCTATCCGCAGCAACCCTTTGTTGATCCACCATTGGAATTGGGCCGGGACCAGACCCGGTACAAATTCAGGGTTACAAAAAAATGGGGCTAAGGGAGCATGTGGGGAGGCTAATGGTTTGCGATGGCGTACCTATCCCAAACTGTCAATGAGAAAGACAGAGTAGGACATAAGATAGGAGGGTGAGATCTATTAGGGAGCCAAGGCAAGGAACCAACCGCTAAAGGATGGCAGGATAGAGCTTCAATAGAAACCCAGAGGGGAGTAGATCCCTTAGCTATAGTATAGGCCAATTGCACAATTTGAGCAGCTTGGATTAGAAAGGTTCAACCCCACCCTGTGACTTTAAAGCATATAATATCTTCTGGTTCATCCGAGGCCTTCTATCTTTCCACACAAAACGAAGGACCTCTGCCTGTAGGAGCCGCAGCTCGCGTCTCAGAGTTGGTATCAGTGAGGTCCGAAAGAAGAATAATAGTCGAGGTAAAAAGCTCATTTTAATAGAGCTGATCCTGCCAAACCAAGATACAGAGTAAGCAGGCCAACAACGAAGATCTTCCCGAAGTCATTTGAAAAGAGGGGGATAGTTCACTTGGTATAATAGGGTAAGGAGTTGCTGAAAGTCATAGAGTTTGAAGCTGTTGCTCCATTGAAGAAGGTAATGAAGCATTAAGGGCTATCGTTTTATGAGAATTTAGAGTCAGCCCAGAAAGTTCAGAGAAGTGACTCAAGAGAGATCATAGATTAGGTAAAGTGGCCAGAGGGGATGTAACATACATGAGAACATCATCAGCAAATAAAGTGCATTTATGTTCATGATGACCACAGGGGACCTCGTGGATTCCAGCTTGAGAGCGGATCGCCATTGCTAAGGGTTCAATTGGCAAAGCAAAAAGCAGTGGGGAGAGTGGGCAACTCTGTCTAGTGCCATGTCGAATTTGGGATCTGTAACCTCTAATGGATACTTGAGCTGAGGGGGTGTTGTATAATGACTGCAAAAGCATAAGAAATGCAGGGCCAAATCCAAAAGCTCCCAAACAGTAAACAAATATTCCCAGGTTAAGCTATCAAAAGCTTTATGGAGGTCCTAAAAAATAATTAGCGTTTTAATAACGTTTGGCTACCAGATATAAAACCTGATTGGTCTTTGTGAACATACTGCGCCAAAAAGGAATTAAGACACAGGGCCAAAACTTTTGTCAATATTTTCAGGACCAATTTATTAGCAAAATAGGCTGATAATTAAGGATATCAGTCGCATCTTTATTAGGTTTAGGAATAACACCAATATATGCTTTATTTTCATCTAAAGGAATCACCCGTCTTCTCTCAAGGAATTGAAATAAAGAGCCATATGGGGGAGAAGATGGTCAGAGAAGGTTTTATAGTAAACATTTGGTAAACCGTAGGACTTATGTGATGTTAGAATTTTAATAACTTTACCAAGTTCCTCACTAGTTATAGGTCGTTCCATAAGTTCCCTGTGGGCGTCGGCAAGGAAAGAGAGCTGCAAGGGTCCTAAAAAATCTTGAAGCATGGAAGGCTCAACAGGCTGGGGTGGACTATATAAGGTAGAATAAAACGTATTAAATTCTTGAAGGTTCTTTTGAGGATCCTGTAAGATGTGACCTCCCGAAAGCCTAAGCTTAGGAAGTAGAGATGAGCGAATTTCTCAAAAATTCGATTCGGCTGATTCGGCGAATTCCAGTGTGAAATTCGATTCGATGCGAATTTCTTCGCTACGAAGTTAACTTATTAAAAGGGTTTCTAGGCTTCAGAGAGCCTTTAAATTAGTGCAGAACACTGTACCTTTAATTTAAATGCCCTTGGAGATGAGGAAGGAGAAGGAGAAGGATGAGAAGAAGGAGAAGGAGAAGGATGAGAAGAAGGAGAAGGAGAAGGATGAGAAGAAGGAGAAGGATGAGAAGAAGGAGAAGGAGAAGGAGAAGGATGAGAAGAAGGAGAAGGAGAAGGATGAGAAGAAGGAGAAGGAGAAGGATGAGAAGAAGGAGAAGGAGAAGGATGAGAAGAAGGAGAAGGATGAGAAGAAGGAGAAGGATGAGAAGAAGGAGAAGGAGAAGGATGAGAAGAAGGAGAAGGATGAGAAGAAGGAGAAGGATGAGAAGAAGGATGAGAAGAAGGAGAAGGATGAGAAGAAGGATGAGAAGAAGGCGAAGGATGAGAAGAAGGAGAAGGATGAGAAGAAGGAGAAGGATGAGAAGAAGGAGAAGGATGAGAAGAAGGAGAAGGAGAAGCAGAAGGAGAAGGATGAGAAGAAGGAGAAGGAGAAGGATGAGAAGATGGAGAAGGAGAAGGATGAGAAGAAGGAGAAGGATGAGAAGAAGGAGAAGGAGAAGGATGAGAAGGATGAAAAGAAGGAGAAGGAGAAGGATGAGAAGAAGGAGAAGGATGAGAAGAAGGAGAAGGAGAAGGATGAGAAGAAGGAGAAGGATGAGAAGAAGGAGAAGGATGAGAAGGATGAAAAGAAGGAGAAGGAGAAGGATGAGAAGGAGAAGGATGAGAAGATGGAGAAGGAGAAGGATGAGAAGAAGGAGAAGGATGAGAAGAAGGAGAAGGATGAGAAGAAGGAGAAGGAGAAGGATGAGAAGGATGAAAAGAAGGAGAAGGATGAGAAGAAGGAGAAGGATGAGAAGAAGGAGAAGGATGAGAAGAAGGAGAAGGATGAGAAGAAGGATGAGAAGAAGGAGAAGGATGAGAAGAAGGAGAAGGAGAAGGATGAGAAGAAGGAGAAGGATGAGAAGAAGGAGAAGGATGAGAAGAAGGATGAGAAGAAGGAGAAGGATGAGAAGAAGGACAGTTCTGTGACAGTTTCTGTCTATTTCTGACAGTTCTGGGACATTCACTCCATACAGCGGTTTCAACCGCTGTATGGAGGGAATGTCATAGAACTGTCAGAAATAGACTATTTCTAACAGTTCTGGGACACTCACTCCATACAGCGGTTAAAACATTGTATCTATTTGTTTCCATAAATGGATCCATTTATGGAAACAAATAGATACAATGTTTCAACCGCTGTATGGAAGGAATGTCCCAGAACTGTCATTAATAGTCTATTTCTGACAGTTCTATGACATTCCCTCCATACAGCGGTTGAAACCGCTGTATGAAGTGAATGTCCCATAACTGTCATAAATAGTCTATTTCTGACAGTTCTGGGACATTCACTCCATACAGCGGTTTCAACCGCTGTATGGAGGGAATGTCATAGAACTGTCAGAAATAGACTATTAATGACAGTTCTGGGACTGTCCTTCCATACAGCGGTTGAAACATTGTATCTATTTGTTTCCATAAATGGATCCATTTATGGAAACAAATAGATACAATGTTTCAACCGCTGTATGGAAGGAATGTCCCAGAACTGTCATAAATAGTCTATTTCTGACAGTTCTGGGACATTCCCTCCATACAGCGGTTTCTGGCAAAAAGTGTATGTGCAGAGTTCCTCTATTCTGCAGATACACTTAGAGGAGCTCTGCAGATACACTTAGAGGAGCTCTGCACATACACTTTTTGCCGGCTTGGAATTATTCTTTTTTTCATCCTACTTCTTTTTCTTCTTCTTCTTCTTCTTCATCCTCATCCTCATCCTCTTCTTCTTCTTCTGAGGATGAGGATGAGGATGAGGATGAAGAAGAAGAAGAAGAAGAAGAAGAAGTAGGATGAAAATAAGATTAATTCCAAGCCGGCAAAAAGTGTATGTGCAGAGCTCCTCTAAGTGTATCTGCAGAGCTCCTCTAAGTGTATCTGCAGAATAGAGGAACTCTGCACATACACTTTTTGCCGGCTTGGAATTATTCTTATTTTCATCCTACTTCTTCTTCTTCTTCTTCATCCTCATCCTCTTCTTCTTCTTCTGAGGATGAGGATGAAGAAGAAGAAGAAGAAGTAGGATGAAAATAAGATTAATTCCAAGCCGGCAAAAAGTGTATGTGCAGAGCTCCTCTAAGTGTATCTGCAGAGCTCCTCTAAGTGTATCTGCAGAATAGAGGAACTCTGCACATACACTTTTTGCCGGCTTGGAATTATTCTTATTTTCCTACTACTTCTTCTTCTTCTTCTTCTTCTTCTTCCTCATCCTCTTCTTCTTCTTCTGAGGATGAGGATGAGGATGAAGAAGTAGAAGAAGAAGAAGAAGTAGGATGAAAATAAGAATTCCAAACCGGC